>NC_081144.1:7146685-7449185 GCF_958295425.1 Solea solea
ATGCGGCATTGCATAACTGTGTTTATTTTGGCCTCGGCAGTTATTTAAAATGCGAGCTGAGAAGTGTAATTGGGGGAAATGCTAACAACTTACATCTGAACTGAAGCCAGTGATGTTGGAACCGCTGTGTTATATTACGATTGTAATGGGTTTTTTTTTCATCTAACGTGTTTTATAATAAGCTGTACAATAAATGTAGTCTCAGGTACAGACATTCCCCTTTGAATGTAGAATTATAAAGAAGCATAAAATGGAGAAGGAAAAAAAAAAAAGGTCAAGTACACATGTCTCCAATTTGAAGTAGCAATATTTAGCCACTTTCCCACTTCTGCTCATATTTGCCTAACGATAAATGTCATCCAGTAATGAAAATGTGTTCATGTTTATGCCTCTTCCTGCTGCTCACAGCTGTTCCACACATTGTGTATTTCACTGAAGGAGACCAGGTTCTCATCAAAACCAGGAGACACGGGCTAAAAATACTGATTCTACCGCCTCTGCATTTCATTATCTCTCCCATGAAAACTTTGCTATTTCAGATTAGGCTGACATTTTGACCACAGACACAGACAGCACTGTGTGCGTGTGTGTGTGTGTGTGTGTGTTGTCCGTGCACTTCTAACTGTCTGTCCCTTTAACTGCTCCTGTCTAACCATGTCCAGCTCTGATATAAACACAACAGTCAAACAACACCCGTGAGAATAAGCCACTTACTCCAGGAACAAATAAACATAACAGGAAATTACAAGAGGAATGTTTTGATGGAAAAATAAAATCTCTTTAGTCAGAGTCGCAGTGATTTAGAGCAAAAACCTCTAAAAACTTTTTTTTAAAAAAACATCAGTCTCTGAAATAACAAGTGGTACAAAACAAATGGTTGAAAATACACATTTCACTGGGGGATACAATTGATAATAATCTCCTATCAGTAAATCTGCCATATTTAGGCATATTAAAAAAGAAGTTAATGAAAAAGAATATCTTTTTCCTATCTATTCCTTCCTATCTAATCTATCAAATGATTGGTGTGTTTAGTTTTGTGTAATACTACTGAAAATTAGGTTCATGCATGTGCTCTTAAAATTATTCTTTACAGAAAAGTCACCAGTGGGAAATGAAACGCTTTCTTTGGGTTTCCTCAAGAGTGGATTAACATACTACTACAACTAAAATTAGAATAATTTGAACATCTTTAACAACACAAATGTATAATTGGTCACATCCATGCTGTTTGGACACTCTGACGTTTACAATCAAAAGAAATGTCTGGTCTTACTCTGACGTTTTTGTCTGTAGGGGAAGGAGAGGAGGGTGGAGAGTCTGTCAGCGACCTCCTGGTGCGAGTCAGGTCCTTGTTGCGTGAGTAGTAGGACGACATCTCCCTCCTCTACAGTGAACATGCAGGTCAGTGTCTACTGTAAGAGTCAGCCGGGCCTCCTCCTGAGAACTACTGCACAGACGCACACACTGCAGATGCCCTCAAGCAACGGTGACGCAGATGCCCATGACTGCGCTCCCGGGAAATCCTCAGCAACAACAGGTGTGTGTGTGTGTGTGTGTGTGTGTGTGTGTGCAATCACGCCTTCTTCCAAGCTGAAGACAGTGAAGAAATAATCATATAAAAATGCAAAATGTTGACCACACAGAAATAAGCCTTGAGCAAGAAAAAGCAATCAAACTGTCTTCACTCAGGTCTTTGGTTTAAATGTCAAAATAAGTCCAAAACAAAGCAGTCGACAGAGAAAACTTTGCCTCCTGTGCTGCCTCTTCTTCTGCTTCCCCAAAGTTATACACGCTCTCTCCATCTCCCTCCCCCTCTTGCTTTCTCTCTCTCTCTCTCCCACTCTCTCTCTCTCTCTCTCTCTCCCCTTCTTCTTTTTCAATGCTCAGTCACCCTCCCAGTCCCCCTTTGCTTCTCCCTGCTCCAGCTCTTCAGCTTTGGCAGCTTTCTGTGGACGCCTGCCAGAGGCTCTGCAATGGCCAGACTCGACATTGAAAGCTAAAATTGTCCACTGATGTGGACAGGGATAAGGGTGGGAGAGGGTGAGGGTGAGGGTGAGGATGAGGGTGAGGGGGGTGGAGCAGCAGCAGTTTGTGTTCTGGAGGGTCAACAGAGAGCATTCACTGAGAAGCCATCAACAATCACCAAGTGTCAAGTGAGTGATGGAGGGGACGATATGAGTGCTACATGGTGTTAACGGAGGGACGACTTGGCCCATGCTATCTCCATGCATCCATCCGTCCACCCATCCATCCATCCATCCATCATCTCTGCCAGAAATATTAACTACATTCAAACCATTATTGAATGACTTCACACAATGCTGATTAAGTCTATCAGCTACACACAAGACCAGCTCTCTCTGTGTTTCTCAGTACTGCGACTTTTCGGCACTGCACACAGGAAGTGATGTCATGATTTGTTCGTGTCAAGACAGACGTGGCAACTGCAACAGCAACTGCAACAGCAAAGTGAATTCTACCGCTCAAGAAACCCAGTCGTTCAGTCCAACACAAAAACAACAAACAGTGAAATGGAATGAAGCCATAAAATCGGACTCCCTTCAGAGTCATAAGCACCATCACTACTGTGAATAGATTTAGATAAAGCTCAAAATCATCTTTCTTTTCTTACTTCACCTTCAAAACCATGCAGCTGTAACATCATATTCACGATGAATAAAGTTTATCACTCTTTGTACAGGAAAGCAAATAAATGCACATGACCAAATGTCAGTCTGCTCCTTTAAAGAACCTGCACCTCCCTAAAACTGTTCTCCTCCATACTCTCTGCACCAAACCAGGCTCCCGGCTCAGTGTTACCTTCCTTCCTTTTATAGTGAGGTTTGCAGCACCTACAGTAGATGTTCCTCAACTCTCACTCACCCCCGCTCAGGGCAAACCGATAAAAAGTGAGTTTGCACAGAAAGAAATACAAGCAGACAATCAGGCAGAGGAAAGATAGAAAAGGCACGACTGGATTATTTGACAATAAGTAATGAGAATAATGAGAGCTTTTCATTCTAAGGTGATGACTGCAAATACAGTTCATCTTCAGCGAGCATCTGCAGAGGGAATGACTTGGTGGCAGTGAACAAATATTGGCAACGTGGATGGAGACTTTTATTCAGCGTTGATCTCAGATGGAGCTGGAACTCCCAGTCCGATCCTCAGTCTTATAGTTTCTGGACTTTTCCATTTTACCCTCCGAGCTTTTTAGAAAACAATCGATTTGAGAGGAGGGGAGCATCACCAGTGTGATCTAAAGTGATAGAAATAGTGCATCAAAAGTAAAACGTCCAGCTTTCTCTGTTAATTTCGTCCCCCCCCCAAAAAAACCAGAATCTCTGTGTCAACTTGCTCTGCACCTGCCTGTCCTCTCTGCTGCTGAAATGTGGAAAGTCTGTGCAGATCATCATGGAGTCACACAGAGGTCGGCTGTGGAGATGGGCAGCCTGTCATGCTTCTAATGAAACCTCGCTGCTCGGTATGATTATCACAGACAGATTTAGTCCACTCGCTAAGGCAAAGAGACTCTCGTGTTACGAGCAGATTCCACCCCGGGGGGACAGCTGGACCTCTGATCAGAACACACAGATAGGAAATCCTATTCAATTCATAATTCACAACACTTTTAAAAGTTATCCTTTGTCTTTTCTCTCTATCATTCACTGTGATTTGGGTTTATTTTTTTGTAAAATGTTCACGTTTTCTTGGTCGGAAATACAGATTAAACACACAATATAGTAACTGGCAGGTTTGACCCAGGAGGAAGAAGAGATGATGATGATGATGATGGGGGAGAGTCTGGCTTTCAGCCCCACAGGTGGAAGGAAACAGTAATAAGAGAAATGAAAGTCAAGCCTTCTTCTGAATCCTGTGCTTCACAGAGAGAGCGTGCAGTCTCAGTTTTGCCCAATATGGGATGGAATGCTGAGACACCTCAGCCATGTGATGTGAAGAAGCAAAGCGACTTAGAGGGAGTGGGTGGGGAGAGAGGGTACATGTGTATGTGTGTGTGTGTGAGACTTGGGTTGGGTTGGGGGAGTAGGGGAGGGGGGGGGTTTAGGTATAAACCAACACACCAAGTCCTGCTTTAATCTCTGGTTGCACTTTATCTGTAAATGTTGCGTCAGACATCGGAGCCGTGTTGCCGTTGAAGTCTTGATGAAGCCTTTGTGTAAATGAGTATGAAACAGTGGTGCTGATGAATATGGATTTGAATGGAATAGTGTAATAATTACTGTGGTGTCAGGTTATTATTCAGCGTTTGTGCTTCACTGTGCTCTACATGTCGTTTTCCTCACTTTTACTTCACATATTAATGCATATTATGCATATGCATACATATTCACAGCTATTTTGGGCCAGTGCATGATAAATACATTGCACAGAAAGTCCTGTAGCTCCATCTAGTGGCAGAAAAGTTGTTTGTTTGTTTTCTGTCTGTCGTCATGTGTGATTGCTACTCAGAGTTATACCTCACATACCTCTGTCATGTCAAAGTCTGGACCTTCGCCATCAGGGCAGCGTCGTCTCTGGTGCGGCCGTTCACTGAAGCCCGTCTGTGCTGCGTCGTCCACAAGATTCTGATTTTCATCTCGCCACCATCTTTCAGCAACTGCACGCAGACAATAAACCAAGTGTGTTTGGTTTTTTTACTTTACTTTTTACAAATATGAATACAGTTCTAGTGATATTTTCTGTGAAATGACTGCCTAGACATGTGACTTTGAACTGGGAATGACACATCAGTGTGTCTGTGGTCTGGCTCCCAGTCATCATCAGATAGATAGATAGATAGATAGATAGATAGATAGATAGATAGATAGATAGATAGATAGATAGATTCGTTCTCTGACCTCTGAATGAAGTGTTGCAGTGGAGAAGGCCACAGGATTCAGCAACAGAAAGATATGAAATATTTGGTGTTGGACACTCAGTGAGGGTTTCTAGCCTGGCTTCAATGTTTCCCTGCTGTGTGTGTGTGAGGAGAAAATAAATCATGTTAAAGTTAGAAACTTGTCCTGCGAAAGAACCTGAATTTATTTCTGTCTTGTTCACCTCGTCCAGTTTGCTCCATTTTGGACTCATCCCTGCTGTTTCCGTGGAATCTGTCCGCGTGGCTGTGACTCTCCTCTCATCTGTGCAGCCTTTCCTCAGACAGGACCTGTCGTCTGCTGTGCCTGCTCCCTCCGTCTGTCTGTCCTGAGGAGGAAAGCTCTTGGTCTTCTGAGCCTCTTTTAGGTCCGACAGAGTCACACCCTGCAGGACATTGTCATACAACCTTCATATCAACGGTAACACACAGTGATAATACACCTGAATTGTTGTTGGTGTTTTTGTTTTTTTGTTAACCTGTGTTGACCTGCGGGTCTGTCTGGCATGACGAGACTTTGCTTTTCTCTGAGACTCTGCTTCTTCATCCCTGACCGGAGTCAGATACAGCCTGGTTCAGTGCAAAAACAGCAACAAAAAACCCAAAACACTGTTGTTTACAACTGCAAATGATTCCAGGCAGAGAAACAGGAAATCATAGCAAAGATATTTATTCAGTGAGCACTTATTAAAATGATCCATGAAGATACAAAACAGGTACAGCAGTGGATCTCAATTCATAGCACATGGGGGTCTGTGAGATGTTTCCAGAGTCATCCATTAAAATGATTATGATCTATTGTATATATAGGCTTTTATTTATTTATTTGCTTCCTTACAAAAGCCTTCAGAGCACACTGAATA
Organism: Solea solea; assembly: GCF_958295425.1. NCBI lineage: Eukaryota > Metazoa > Chordata > Actinopteri > Pleuronectiformes > Soleidae > Solea > Solea solea. The sequence goes on from NC_081144.1 coordinate 7,152,428, forward strand.
TTAAATCAATTACCATGTTGTAATCTGAACTAGTTCATACTTTATATTTTGTCCATGGCTGAGAAGAAATTGGGTTCCTCTGCTTTAGAGAACCAGGGAGAATACCTGTCACAGTTGGCATAAAACAATAAATGATAAATACATTTTTAAAATAAAAATAAAAATAATAAAATAATAAATAATATTTGTTTTTGCTGTTTTTTCAGACAGTTACTGACTTTGTATATTTATTAAACCAGCCTCGCTGAACAAAAGACAACAAATTAAATGAAATTTAATTAAATGAACCCTTAGAACACAGAGCATTTCAGCTGCTTTTTTCCATTACTATGTTTAACTGTACAGTATATACAGAGGCTATAAGAATGTGCAATATACAGTGCCTTCTTTTCATTTTCAGCGACAATTTAAACACGAAGTTTAAAGTACACTTGGCTCGTTTTTATGAAGAAAAACAGAAGGTAAACGGTCTGTTTTGTGAATTCTGCACAATTATCGCTACTTTATATCACTACTCAAAAATGTGATATAAAATGAATCATAACTTTGACTTAAGCGGGAAAAAAAATAAATTTAAAGCCTGAATATGTGACCTATAAACGCACAACCCACAGGATGTCCATATAAGGAGTTGTGTATTATTCCCATGGCAATTTACCATGGATGCACTTGCAGCATGGCTCTGTGCCGCGTGAGCACTAAGGGTTAAAGGGGAAAAAAATGTGCTTTATTGGGAATAAAGCATTCCTTTATCCGTGACCTAGTAAAACAAAATCTTAATTAAACTGAGAAAAGATGCCTTGAAAAGGCATTTTCACTGTGACTTTAAGACCCGAGTGCAATTTCCGCCAGTGGCTACATCAACAGAAATAGCTGAGTCAGCACCAGTGGGGAGGCTCGTGTTTTACCCAGAGCTCTGCTACGCTTTTTTACTGCTATTGATCTCTCAGTTGTAGAGTCACCCTGAATCCTGACTCAGAGTCGGTGGACTGCTCCGTGGCACGATCGGCTGCCTCTGCTCCACAAAGCATATAATTCACAGTCCATAAAGGATATGGTGCTCATCACTCGCTCTATAAATCGATACCAAAAATGTATCGTGCACTAAAACAAGTTAGAAGCTGCAGATTCATTATCCACCCTGACTTAAATAACAGAACCTGCAGGCCCTGTTTAGTTTTTTTAAACTGCTCTTCTTCTTAGGCCTCATGACAAAAATAATTGATAAGCTAAAATAAATTTTTAGTAACAACAGCCCCCAGCCTATAATTACTAATGTAAATAAAAAAGCTCAGCAAAGAGATCAAAGACGTTATCTCAGTCCCAATGGTAACAAACTCATTTATAGTTCAGCAAGGCCTGCAGCAGTGGCTGAGCTCACTCACTCCACACCCGGCAACAAACACAAGGACGTGGATCTTTCCCAAAACATTTGATTATCAAGACTGAAATTTAAGAGAATGAAAAAGTGTGTAAGTAAGCGTTCCGGTCTGTGTGAACCTTACCTGGGAACAAATGCTTGCATGGTTCCTGAGGAAGGTCAGAGACTGAGACACTGCAGCAGTGATGGTGGAGTGGGAGAGGCTGATGAAAATGACTCAGTGAGAGAGAGGGGGGGGAGAGAGAGAGAGGAAGAGAGGGAGAGGGAGAGACTTCCTGTCTATCTAGATGATGCACACAATCAATTCAGACTCTGTTCACCGAGGCCTGATGCAGGGAAACTCTGTGCACACTTCACAGATCACATTGAGCATCAAACACGGCGATAAAAGTGTTTGTATCGACGTCATTTGCATGATTTAGCAACGACTGTGAACAGATGATTGTTGCCAACTACACTCTGACTGGCGACGACTCCGCCAACATCTGCTGCTGCTCGTAAAAACCAAAAGAATTGTGATGAAAGATGCATTTTTCACTGCTAACTGCTGCTGAAACAGACACCGCACGCTTACTTTCACTGCTGCCAGTTTAAAACTGATGTAATCATCAATGTTTTTCTTAATAATAAATTAGTTGTTCAGAAAAGTGTTCTAAATATGACATCCAAAATGGTTGAAATGAAAACTAGAAATGAAAAATATTGATATGAAAGATTGCAGTTGTCGCAGTCCTAATACACTAAGCTTATTCTATATGATGAGCAGAATGAACGTGACACAACAGCACACAAACGGTTAAACACGAGTGAAAGACACAGGGTTTATTTAGAAAAGAAAAAGAAATAACAATAAAGAGGGAAGCGTAATGACGGTAACAAACGCCTCGACAAAACAGTGCATTTTTGTAACAGTGAATATCAAACTTCTAAACAGTGATGTCCAAATTACATTTTTCATGTTTCCAAAGAGGTAACTGGTTAGTTGCGTACAGTGAACTGAATATTAATAATAATATTTGATATTTCTACTTTCTCTCCTGTCACAGCTTGAACTCCGGCAGTATTTATTTTAGGATTCACATTATTTCAGTTGTCTTCCAGACATCCAAGGAGATCTTCTCCTCTTCTCTAAGCTCAGACTTCACAGAGTCCTGGTTTTGTTTCAAAGCTCTGACGCCATTGAGCTTGACGCTGCAGCACGAAGATGTCTCCTCCTCCTCCTGATAACTTTTGCTTAATCTGTATTCAAAATGTCTGGTTTTTTAAAAGTAAATGATCCGTTTATGTGACTGTTGCTCTATTAAAGATGTCAACTTCACGAGCTGCAACTTGTGTTGGCTAATAGACGAGACTGATGTTCCACGTGTTTCAGATGAAAATAGCTTTTTTGTTTGTCCCTGAGGTGTTTCATTGAGGTCTCCAAGCTATCTATCCATATATATATCTATATATCTATATATCTATATATATATATATATATATATATATATATATGTGTGTATATGTATATATATATACATATGTATATATGTGTATATGTATATATATATATATATGTATATATATATAGATATATATATAGATATATATACATATGTATGTATGTTAATGCATAGAATATCTGCAGTTCTTCCTTAACCCATTAACACCTAAGCCTCATCTTTTTTGGCTTATTTTAACCATAAAAAGGCCAGCAAATGTGAGTAACTTTTCCAGAATAACTTTCAACATCTGGCAGTTGTTTACAATTTACTGTATGCTAAAATAGTTTATTAACAGTTTAAACGTTTTATTTAGAAAAAACTCTGTAGTTGTACATGAACACCAGATTTAGCGTGTTAAATTTGAACAGTATAAACATATTTAAAATAAAACTCCTTGAGTTTTTGTTTCAATGTCCAAAAACACACCAAAAAATGGAAACTATGTACAGGGTTTTTTCCAACTCTCTCCTCTCTGGTGACAAAAACACCGATTTGCCGGCTTCCTGCAACAGCGCGAGTGAAATGACCGTAATAACCACACGTTGGCTTTGACTTGCAACTTCTCAGCTTTCAGAAACCGTCTGAATTTTGAATTCAATAGCACAAACCGTCGTGGAGGTAATGCAAGATGCGCTCGGTGTTAAAGGGTTAAAGACCAACAATCACATTAAATGATCTGAACTAACGGATTTAAAAAGTTACTTCAATGATTTTTAAAATCTGTCTGGCCGGAAGTGCAATCACTTTAATAAATCGATCTCAAGAAAACCTTCAATATTGAGAAATGAACCACAGATAGTTTAGTACAAAACTCTATGAGCTACAGTTTGTGTATACATTCAAAAACTTTGAGTTTTGACTGTTAACGTTATTGTGAAGGACACAATAATGTTAATTCCCTCTTTCTATTTTAAAAAAAGATTTCAAGCTGCCACAAAACACTGTTCATGTCACCGAGACGGGCATTTTCTTATGGCTTGTGGTTTTCCAGTTTATCACAGAACTATTGTATTGCAAAAAAAGAAAAGAGAAAAGTGCTGAAGTTGTGAAGAGTGTAAAAAATGCTTTGTAGGAAGACAGTCATTCATTTATGAATTAAGGCTTTTGACATCGTTACTGGCAGGTGAATCCGTAATGACTCATTTTCAAACCTAAAATCCATGAGACACACTTTTATATCAGTGTAGTGAAAATGCAATTTTCTGATCACGTCTGCCTTTCAAAAAGCAGCCACACAGTGAATACTGTACCTACACAGCAACAACCTGCAACACCCGTCTATAGAGTATTTGTGTTATTGTCAGCAAAGTCTTTAGAAAGAGAAAGTTCCCGTCCCCCTGGGTTGGATTTTTGTCCTGGGGAAGAGAAAACCTCTGTAAAACAAAAAAACAGAAAATGTAAAATGGATATAAAAATGTATGATAAGATTCATAGTAATCGTTTCCATTAAACTCTCTATTTATCACTTACATTGATTGTCTGGTGAAGCATCGTTTTCTAACGGCTCCTCTGCCTCATCAGCTACCACAGCCTGCTCTTCTGCTTCCTCCTCCTCCTCAACAAGCTTCTCCTCCTCCAGTACTTCCTCTACTTCAGATGCCATCTCCTCCTCCTGCTCCTCGTCCTCTACTTCAGGGTTTTCCTCCTCATTTGTTTCCTCTCTTTCTGCTGCTGCTTCCTTCTCCTCTGGTACTTCCTCTACTTCAGACGCCATCTCCTCCTCCTCTTCTACTTGAGGGTTTTCCTCCTCATCCGTTTCTGCTGCCACTTCTTCCTCCTCCTCCTCCTCCGGTTTCTGGTCGTCAGGTGACTCCTCCTGAACTTTCTCTCCTTCAGATTCCTCCTCGGCGTCTAACTTCATGTCTAATGGCAACTCCTCCTCCTCCTCCTCTTCCTCCTTTGCCACCTCCATCTCCTGTGCAGGAGCAGCAGATTCCTCCAGCTCAACTGGCTCGTCATCTTCTTCTGCCGCCTCGTCGTCCGTCTCTGCCCCCTTTTCTACATCCACTGTTTCTTCTTTTCTTTCTTCTTCTTCTTCTTCTTCTTCTTCTCCTCCACTTGCTGCAGCTGCCTCCTCGTGAGCTGTGGGAGCTGTTTCCTCAACAGTCTGTTCCACAGTCTCAGCAGGAGTTTGCACTTCACGCGCCAGCTAAGCCAAGATAAATCATAAAAATACATGTCATCATCATTGTAATAGACCAGGGTTTACTGATCTGCTGTCTGACTGTGGGGTTGTTTTAATAAATGAGGTGAGAAACACATTTGGCACACAGAGAAGTGATCTATACTAGTGTTGCCAGGTAATTAGTTTGACTTTAATGAGATGGAAATATCTTTTTGGATCCCTGTTGGCACTCAGTGAACAGAAATAGTACAGAGACCACGAGACCTGACAGTATGTGTGTTAAGGTACGTCAGACCAAGTATGTGCCAGACTGTACGCTATGGAACACGCACTTTTAAACACATTTCAAAACATTTTATGTCATAAAACACCTCTGGATTGTTTGGACATTGTACACAACAGTGTGGGTTTGGTGTTGATTTTTAGAAGGTCGGGAAGAACTGATACGCCTCTACTAACCAATGCAGTTTCAGTCTATACATTTTTCTAGCCCGATGAGACGAGCAAGAATATGGCCAAACATAAAAGGATAATCCCAACGTGAAATTGTTGCGTGACAGCTGATTGAACTGCTAATGATGTTAAAGCTGACTGGCTCTGTGTTTGTTACCTGGGTTATTTGGTTCTGGACATTCTCCAGCTGACTCCTGAGATCAGAGTGCAGATTCTCGGCCGCCGAGCTCTGGTCCTGCAGACTCTCGTACACCGAGCTGAGCTGCCTCTTCACACTGGCCTGCTGCAGCCGCTGGGACTCCAGTTCTTTCTCAAGCAACTCACTGAAAAACAGAACAGAAACGTTATTATTATTATTATTATTGACTGCATGGACAGAAATTCCTGTATACAGCACTCCTAATATTGTGAAACACCTTGTCCAGCTTCATCAGACATGCAAGCTATGTTAATATTTCTTATTATATAAACTTATATAAATTCAGACAAGCATTACAGTGACACAGGGAGAGTTTGCTTCTTTGTCCTACCTTTTACACATAATGTTTTAAAATTCTTTTCCCAGACGTTTATTCCATGTTATTTAGTTTTTCCCCTCCATGATTTCAAAAACCAGTCTATAGCACTTTTTCTTACTATATTTTTATTTATCTATTTATTCACGTCATCCTTTGTGTCTTCTTATATTTGTAAATGTAGTATTGTCAAGCACTTTGAACTGCATGGAAAGTGGGATATAAATAAAAGTATTAGTATAGTATTTGGTAGCGCAGTGATAGAGAACTTGAAGGTTGTGGGTTCCATTCCCGGCTCCGCTAGTCTACATGCATGCCGATGGTATGCATGTGGTAGCGTGTGAATGGGAAAAACTGCAGTGTGAAGCAGCTCTGAGTGATTGGTGCTCAAGTGCTAAATAAATACAGATCATTTACAATAATTCTGTGGTGTTTACTTCAGCTTCATAAAGTGGAGGCTTTAAAAATAAAAAAATCTCAGATCTTTTTTATTCTGGCCTGGAGTAACGCAAAGGCAGTCAACAGGGATTTGACTAAGTCAACATGATTTTATAGGTCAGAGGAGTTGAGCTGTGCGTTCCCCCCCACAACCTACCTGACAGTCGCCACAGTGCCGGCCTTCAGCTGAGCCTGTTGCGTGTCCAGTTGCTCCTTCAGTCTGAGCATCTCCGCGGCCTGCTCAACAAGGCTGACGCTCAGCGTCGCGACCTGCCTCTCCCTCTCCTCCAGCCTCGATTCGGCTTTTTCCAGACTCCGCGACAGCACCTCCACCTCCTGAGATAGCTCCGCACTCAGAGTGGCCAGCTCTCCCATCTGAACCTCGACTTCCTTGAAGTCGTCGCTCTTTCCCTTCAGCGTGTCCTGCAGCTCGCCCAGCTGCTCCAGGGACACGGTGGCTTGCTGCATCTCCGCCAGGCGGGTTTTCATCTCGGTGTGAAGCGACAGCACTTGAGCGGGGAGGTCAGACGTCTTGAGCTGCTCAGCCGTGGCCAAGGCGATGCCCACTTGTTTCTGGGCCAGTGCGTATGACTCCTCCAGTGCATTCAGGCGGTTCTCCAGATTCTCTGACAGGTGCTGCTGCAACAATAGCACAGCAATGTTAAGTCAAATGGAGTCAAAACAATGAATTTTAAATAGTGGTTATTCAAAATTTGTAACCAAGAGTGACCAGGCCTTGCAGTCTTTTTAATCTTCTCCTCTTTCATAAATGTGCTTGTATTTATTTTAACAAACTAAATCTTCTGCTAACAGTGGCATTCTTATAATCTCTTTTCTTAGTCCAATAATTTATATTGTTTTATTCTTTTGTTTTCTACAATGGCTCATTTGATTGATAGTTTGTTTTAATTGGTAGAATGATTTTTTTTAATCTTGTAAAGCATTTTTTGACTCCGTTTGAATAAGCGCTGTATAATTAAATCCACTATTATTATAATAATTATCATAATCATTATAAAATATCTGAGGTGCCACCCATGGTTTTATGTTGCCTTAAGAAAAAACCCTGTCAATTAATCCTTAAGACTAAAAATTAAATTTGTTATTTAGTAGTGATGTTTGTGTTTTAATTTTAATTTTAGTGCTGTGTTCTTTGCAAACTGAACTTTAATTTACCAGTTACATTAAATGAATCAAAAGAGAGAGATCTGTAGAGTCACATGTGTTCTACTGCCAAATGACCATGTAACTAGACTAGACACTTAACAACCAATCAGGCTCAGTCTTAGAACATGCATTGACTGTAGTGGGAATCACAGTTTACCTCAAGATCAATACGCAATACCTGGTCCACGATACCAGTAATATTGCGATACAACGATTCTGTGATAATCAATATTTTGAACGACAAACATATAGCGATACATCACGATACCTGGGTTCTCGCCAGGGCAGTTGAGCATAGGGGCACTTATGCTGTGATTTTGGCCCCTACGCTGTTTTTTGAATCAGCGTTGGGGGGGGGGGCTTTTCTGTTGTTTTTTTCCTTTTTTTAAATGGTACCGTCATAATAATGGCTTTACTTAAAATGTGGCCCTCAGAATGCAGGAGATAGTGTTTCAGAGGGTTATAAATTTCAAAATCCTGGGGGGGATGCCCCGGGACCCCCTACAATACTCACGCCTGCATGAGGAGGGACGACAATATATCACCAAATCGATATTTTGACCCATTGATGCTAATCAGGACCTGAATTCAGGTGAGCATAATTTGCATATTCACAAAAAGAAAAAGAAAAAAATCAATAACCTGCTCATACTAGAAATATTTCCCCCAACAAGACTGAGCTGGCAGAGCTGCTGTCATGGCAGAGTTTTGCTGTCTTGCCTGAAACAAAGGTGGGGTTGTACATGGAATGGAAAGTAGACAGGAGAGTTTGGTGTGGCTTGAGGGTAGGAAAAAATCAAAAAAAAAATATATATATATGTATATATACATATATACATATATGTATATATATAGATCTTGCTCACCCAAGTTGAAAATCAACTTCCAAACATAGCCACAGGCTAAATCTTTCGAGATACCTGCATTGTATTTATGCCATGTCAGAAATACAGATGAAAACAATAATGACAGCCTCTTCTCATAAAGTCCTCCAGCATGTAAACAACCTCTGACATGGTGTTCAGTGTCAAAACCACCGACTAAATTTAGCCTTGACACACAACTGTCTTCTTCTTTAGTATTATTATAAGTATTATTACTATGGCAGTCCCATACGCACTTTATTCCCTTTGATCATTATACGATGTTTAGGTAGGTGATAAAGTCTGAAGCATGGCTATTATAGGTCATGCATAGTCCTTGTTTGCAAACGTCAGCAGCTGTGCGTGGAAGGGATGTTAGAAATAGCAGCGTTTTGTACTCACTCCAATGGAGCATTTGGCCTTTAGTAATCTGATAGAGGCTGCACTTCTTAACTTTCAATGCTTCAAATTGGAGACGTGCACTGTTGGCATGTGGTGATGCCTCTGCTCTTTATGTTGTCAGGAGTAGAGAGTAGACCGATCGATTATTACTTATTTATCTAAATTTATAATGTATTCTTTTCAGAAAGCAATAAAACATTGCATCTTCTTAGAATTGTATTGTTTATAAGTGTTTAGTTTTATGTTTTATTGATGATCTGTTCCATGCATTTAACAAATGTTTTTCACTAAATGTTTAGTTAAAAAAGTTTGCTTTTGTACCATTTCTTATGGACAGTCTTGTATAAAGTACCTTAAAGGGAATACTTGAGTATACCGTCTTATCTTACCAGAAAATGACTTCAGTAGAAGTTGAAGTCACTTTTTTGTAAGTAAAAGTGTTAAAAGTATATGACAGGATTGAGCCACGGTAGCTCAGTGGTAGGGTGAGGTGTCTTTCAACTGGAAGGTTGTGTAACAAAGTTGTACAGTTTGTTGTACAGTAACAAAGTATTTGTACTTTACATGTCACATTTGATGAAATTGTTATTTTATCAAATGGTGAAAAAAAGGAAGATAGAAAAGCCCCATATAATCTGACCTCTATGTATGAGTGTTTGTGTGAAATACAGAGGCATTTAAGTCAGATTTGTGTTCATCCACTCGTGCCAGGACGCACACAATCAGAGGAGGCGTGTTGCGTTCACGCACGTCTGCAAACCTCTGGTGACAAATCATGTTGTCACAACTTAAGCAAGGGCCTCTTCTTCTTCTTACCTTTCCACTGGACTGTCGCATGTCTTCGTGGGATGACTGCAGCTTCACTATCTTCATCTGCATGCCCGCGACACTGTCTGTTAAGTAGGTTAAGGTTTGGTGCTGCTGGAAACAGAGCCATGCGCCAATGGCACCGCCGAACACAATCACCAGGAGTAAAACCAGCAGAGGAGTGTAGTTATTCCCTCCAGCGCGAACTTCCGACTCAATAACTTCGTTTTTGAAAAAGTTATCCTCATGTTTCTGGTTGCCTTTCCCTTTCCGATGCTTGGCAGTCATTTTGTCCCACTAAAGGACACCGTGTTCTCACCCGGGAGAGAGGTGCTATTTCAGGAGAGCGGTGCTGCCGTGCGCGGGTATAGACTTCAGGTGGCTTCAGTTAAAAGTGTCTCAAAGTAGTAGAAAAGCGGCGTGTTTTTAAATCACAGCACAATTAAGTTGCAATGTCTTGATGTGGATGGACCAGCAGCAGCAGCAGCACGGGCAGAGCAGAGAGGGAGGCGTGGTCCGTGAGAGCGTGTTTAGTGCGTTCAGGAGGAGGAGGGAGCTGGGGGGCCGGGGGCCGGGCGGACACCAGGAGTGGCTGAGTCTCAGTCACAATGTGCGCCGCTGTCATCTAATGGGAACACTACACGTCCACCAGCGCTGGCTCCAAGAGTGTGAGCTATTCTTACTGCTGCTGCTGCTGCTGTCAGTGTCAGTGTTACTGCTGCTGCAACACAACAGTCGTAGGTCACTCTAATGACGTGACATGACCGAGCTTTATGAAATCAACATGGCTGTGGATTACATTTAAAAAACAAATATGAATTACCGTTAACGTTTCTTCACATTTAATGTAAAGGTGCAGTGTTTTTGTCAATGTTGCTGATATATGCACTGACTTTTGAAAGGGCAAATTCCAGTTAAAGGTCATAAGGCCTCTGACATGTCAGCAACTGATCTGTCTTTCTTTCTTTCTTTTACAGTTATTATCTGGTGTTGCTGTTTTATTCATTTTGTGTATTACATGTTGTAAGCTTTGGCTGGTGGTGATTATATACAGTACGTGTGTGTATATACACATATAATATACATACATACACATAATACACATATACACATACTGTATATACACATATACATACAAACACATACACATACATGTATACACACATCTTTATACACATGCATATATACACATATACACACATTTCTATACATATATACACATGTATACACATGCACACAGGTGAAAAAATGTCTAAAGGGTTACGAGACTGTGGAAAATTTGGGAACCACTGGTATAGAGCTTAACATTTTCCTCCTACTTAATGCAATGGACCTGTGTTCATTGTAAATGTGGCTGGTAGCCTACACAGTGGCATGCACTGACTTTGGAAAGGGCACATTTCTATTAAAGGTCACCCTAACCTTTTTGAAATGTCCATACCTAATTAACCATCTTCTGTCTCTTTTTTTTTACACTTATTATCTGGTGCAGTTGTCCCTTGCTCTTTTCTCTTTTTCCCCCCTTTTTTTTTTGGTATTTATGTGTATTCCATCATACACTGTTGTACACTATTCATTTGGGACTTAAATTAAATGCAGCCAGCATTAATGATACAGTATTAATAACGTGAGGTTTTCATATTGTACCAGCTAGGTAAACATTATGCAGCATTTATTTATTTGTTTAACCTTTTATTTCTGCATTTCATGTTTAAGATGTACAAAACCCTTAGATTTCTGCATATCTTTAAATAGTTTTGAAAGTATAGTTTATTGATGTTTCTCACAATCTTTGCTTCAACATCAGAGAACCCTTTTCATCATTTGTCCACGATACCATGACCAGTCAACTCTCTGCAGCTCATTCTGATTTTATTTACCAAACACACAGTTAATAATTTTCAAGAGATGCACAAATGCAATGATTTTTTGTATTGTTTTTGTTTTAAGGTGTCATTTCTGCAACAGTCTCGTATCTTTTGATGTTCTTCAGTAAATCCAAGCAGGAAAACCACTACAACTCAAATATTCTGATCGATAAATCTTCAATTCCAATACTTTTATTTTTCAAATACTTTTCACATCATGGTATTTGTAGTTTTTCACTCTGTAAAGGAATAGAGAAAATAAGTTAATATCATTTGATGTGCCTTTTACTCACATATTCTTTACCATTAAAGTGCAGGTGTGTTTCTCTCTCACCTCTGATACTAACGATTGTGGAGGATTCAGCTCGTCCCAGGGCGTTTTCTGCACAGATGGTGTATTCTCCCATGTCTTTGAGGCCCATGCAGAGGATCAACATGGTGCAAACGCCGCAGGTTTCGGAGATGTAGTAGTTGGTATTAGTATTTAGACTGATGTGATTTCGATACCACGTAATACGAGGTTTGGGATTTCCCTTCACTGCACAGCTCATATAGCACTCATAGCCTTTGGGTGCAGTGCGAAGCTTCAGGGGAACGATGAAGGTTGGAGCACATCGCAGATCACAGTCCTTCCTGGTTGGTACTTTTAGGACAAACTTTTCTACAAAAGAGAAGTTGATGTAAGTATTATTTCTTTGACTCACAGGTAAATATTTGTCCTTTGAGATTATATGATTAAAAACAAACCGTTCTTCTTCTCCATCCCCCAGGTCGGTGACTCAGAGGGTGCAGATACGCCGATGTCATTTTTGGCATACACTCGGAAATTATACTCCCTGCCGAGCATGATGTTGCAGACTGTGAACTTATGATTGAAGAGTCGTTCAGCCACTGTGGTCCACGTTTGCTTGGTAGAGTCTAGTTTGGTCACCATGTAGTGAAGGCGGTCATCGCGCTTCTCATCAGGTGAAGGTTCCCAGATCACTGTCACTGTTCCTGGCACGTTTTCCTCCAGTTCTACCAGCCCAGGAGCCTTTGGATCATCTGTAAACATTGTCAGGTGCACTTGCCTCACATCCATTTACAGATGTACTTACAGTAAAGACAAAATGATACAGTATATAGTAATTCATAAACCTTTACCTGTGACCCTGACCTCTGTATTGAATGTCTCCTGTCCTGCAAGATTCTTCACCAGAATAGAGTAGATGCCAGAATCAGAGCGCTCAGAGGAAGGAATAAACAACTGGGATGAGCCATCAGAGTTACTTATTGTTGCTCGCTGTGTCATGGGCACATTATCCTTCATCCATATAATATCTGGCCATGGAGAGGCCTGGCATAAAATATAAAGTTCATTAGAAATATCATTAAAATTCTGGCATGGATCATTTTTTAGGTTGGGTTTGTCTCAGAATGTCGGTACAAATCTTACCTCGAAGTTTACTGTGATCCTGACAGAGTTTCCTGCCCTCACTACCACAAAACTCTTCATCTTGCGGTTAGTGAACTTTGGCCTCACTAAAATGAACAATGGGGGGGGGGGATTTTTAATAAGATAAATGATATAAGCATGGTACAAAGGTTATGCCATCCTTTAAATTGTGCAGCAATCATCATTGTATTGTCTCTTCTGCTGCCAAGAAGCGTTACCATACCAGGTGAGGGCATTGCAATGACGTAGTTGGGCAGCTCCTCTGGTGCACTCTCTCCTCCATCATTAGTCGCGATCACTCTCACCCAGTACATCGCCATGGACTTAAGGCCCTTCACACTGTAGGAAGTGGTGATGATGGGACTGCTGTTACAATGCGACCAATCAATGCAATCCGTATGCCGAATTTCAACAAAATATCCCTTCGCTTCATCCTGAATCCCTGTTTTCTCCACAGGTTTGGTCCAGGTCAGGACCAAGTGGGTGTAAGAAGTTTCTGTCACCTTCAGGCCTGTGACTTTACCAGGTGGCTCTGGGATTAATACAAATTTAACAGTCATGCCGTGTCAAATGTTGAAATAATTTATGAATGAGATGTATACACAAAGATATAATAACTATCAGAGGTGGAAAGAGTACTGAAATATAAAAAAGTACCACTATTTTGACAAGATCTTACTTATGTATAAGTAAAAGTACTGGTCTAAAAATGTACTCAATTTAAAGTAAAAAAAGTAGCTAAAAAAGTGTAAAAGTTACATAGTTACTTTTTTAACAAGGTTGGGGTTCTTTCTAGTGATGTGCAAAAGGACAAGGGGACACAAATTTCACATTAATTGTTTTAAATCAAAGGCAAACCTTTACAAATTTAAGTGCTGACAAAATAAAATTTGTAAAGACATTATGTATCAGTCAAAATGGGTCAAAGGTCAGAAATGCTTCACCTTTCTTACTCAGGGACCTTAGTTAATTCACCTGTTCTCGTCATTCACTGCCAACGTTTTTTCAAAAGTACAAAAAAAACCTACTCAATTACAGTAACGCAAGCAAATGTAATTCATTACTTCCACTTCTGATAACTATATCAATACATTTTCAAATGTAGAACATTATAATGTGTGTTATTTATTTTACAAATATGTGATATGTGACCAACAACTTACTCTTGGGATCCCGTGCAAAAACAAACTCTGATGGGTTGCTAAATTCACCAGCTCCTGAGAGGTTTATGGCCGCAACTCTGAATTCATATTCCAAACCAGCCATGACATCCTTTACTGCATATTTCTTGTCTGCAGTCAATTTTAAACAAAGAGCATCAACAATAACATCACTGTCACAGATTCAAAGTGTGGTGAAATTTAAAAAAATAAAAAAAATAAAAAAATGCTGACCTTTTATTAGCTCATCCAGGGTGTTGACTGCAGTCCAGAGATTACTCCCCTTTTTGCGCTTTTCCAGAATATAACCTAGGATGCGTGAACCTCCTCTGTTACTAGGTGAAGCCCAGCAAAGGTTAATGCAGTCGTCAAAGGCACTGACCACCTGTGGGGCTGCTGGAGGGCCAGGGAACGCTGATGAGTGGAGAGATAGAATGTATTATTCAAGGTTGTAATAAACAGCAATATTGTTATTTTATAATCCAATCTAATATGTTTGGACTTTTCTGTGCTGATCAAATAAGAGACACAACTGGCATTTACTGTATTTCACTAAATTGTCTGATGGGTTAATTGGAGAAGACATAATATAGACCATTAGCATTTAAAGTAGTTGGACAGCAGGGGGCAGCAATGGCATTTCATTGGGAAATGATCAAAAAGGTCTCTGCTCTTCATCATGTCTTTTCAGACATGCCACAGGAGGAAAATTAAATGCAATGCAGTTAAAAAATTTAAATAACAATAATACTAATTTTTAAATTACAATAGCAAACAGCTAGAAAACTGTCACAGAGCAAACCTCCAAGACTCTAATACTACTCATTTTCCCACAGTGTCAATACACTTGAAAACAAAAATCTCACCATTTCTTCCTTGCGTTAGAACCTAATTTACTTATTTACTGAATCTAATTTAAAGCTGTCCTAAACCTTTTTGATTAATGTTGCTCTCAGACAAGACAGACAAACAGATAAAACATAACCTCCTTGATGGAGGTAATAAATAGTGCTGCAAATGTAACTGTAATAAAATGAATGCAACCTGTCAGTTAGTATTTCACAAAAAGCATAAATATTTCACAAAACTGCAACTTCCCATATATTGTGTATCTTGTCAGTTTTTGAGAAATCTAGATGGGATTTGATTTAGATGGAAGATGTGATGGGATGGAAGATTTTTGAAGACTTCTGTAACGCGTTTGTTCTGGCCCTGGTGTGTTTTCTCACAAACGAAATAAAGTTTTTACAAAACCCAATGGATTCTCTGAGCTTAAGCCACGCCCACACCTGCCTGGACCTGCGTCAATTACGGAGCACGCTGTTGCTGCAGTTTGAACTTCTGAATTGCCCAGGATAAACGTTGGAAAGGAAAAACCGGACAACAGACGAAAAGGTTTGTGTTTATGTCAACAGCAAATGTTATTGAAGCATGGGTAAGTGTTACATGAACTATTGAACACAAAAAACATATGGTTAAATCACTAAAGTATCTTATGTTTCACAACCAGCATCACAATATGAAAATGCTAATAGCTCAGTAAGCAACAAGCTAGTATATATTACCATGGTTATGTTGTAGCATTGTTCCCCATTAAAAGTCATAATTTAAATTAAAAAAAGGTTTTAAAGGGAAACTTGAATTGTTGAGGAAAGAGAAGACGATGGCAGAAATGGAACTGCTCTAAAACAACTCAGAAGAAGAGGGAGCTGTACTAAAGACAGAAGGTGGTAATGCTACATTACAGATAACACCAGTAAAGCACCAAAGAAGAAGAATGAAAAGGGAAGGCCCTCAACTCTGGTAGTAAATCTGTAGACTTTCTGACACAGTGAGATGTTGAAGGGTGATTGTGTGGCTATACCAGCAGCAGCCTTCAAACTTAACACTACTTTGTTTTTTCCAGCAGGAACAACATGTGGAGAAGAACTGGGACTTTTTCAGATATCAGATACAATATTCACCGACTGCAGAGATCGAAGGTCTGCGTAGGAAAACTAAAGCAACACACCACTCCCCTGAGACTAAAACTCCTACATGGATGTCTTTTTCAAGCAGACCCTCAACAAACAGTAAGTCAATCTTGCTTGCATTGTGATTGTGGTGATATTAATATTTTGTAGACCGCTGTGTCATACTGAACCTTGCATATACAGTACTTATCGCTTTTATACTGGCTTGTTTTTGGCTGTGGAGGAATGAAAAGATGCATTTTGTTTCTGTTTCCGAAACGTAGTGTGTGTAGAGCTCTTGCTCTTATTTGTGCAGTGTGATGTTGTCAGTGTGTTCCATGGCTGTCAGGTTAATACCGACGGTTTGTTTGTCAGTGATGATGACATTTTTCTGACTCAAACCAAGGTATTCTCATTTATGAATCTGTCTTGACCACGTTTGAGCTGTCCCTTTTGACATAAAAGCAGCGTACATCACGCTACAAACTAAAATCTCAGCAGTTAAAGTTTCACCTATGTTAAATTTCTATCTTTAAGGTTATAAATGAGACAAAATGGAATCACGTACAGTTTACAGAACCAGTTTTGCTCACCCAGTGTGCCTGCTTGCATTTCATCAGTCTCCATAACTTCGCTTGTGCCCTCCGCCGTCACTGCTCGGACACGGTAAAAATATTTGCGGCCATGGTCCACGTCTGTGTCACGGAAGCAGGGCACTACTGGAATTTCCCCTAGTTTCTTCCAGGTGTTTCGTCCCACTCGCTGACGCTCAATTATGTAGTTCGTCACTGGTGAGCCGCCATTATCCTTTGGCGGCCGCCACTTAAATTCAATGCATATAGCTGAGCTCTTCGTTACCTCTGCAGGGCCCAGGGGTGATGTGGGTTTGTCTGAAACGTTGAAAAAAGTATTTGATAAAACAAAAACTTTTAAAAATGAGAGACAGCAAGTACCACATTTGAGCTTTTTCATTACTGTAATTGAGAGATAATTATAGAAAAAACTTATAGATACAGGCAACCATGACAGGTGTAGTTTAAACAAAATTATTTTTGTCAAGCTCTGAGTGGCATTTTACGACACAACCTGTCCCCTTTCTCGCAGTCTGAGACTACTGAAAGGAGAACAAAAAACATTTTTGATCTTTCAGTAAGTAACGCAATGAGCGAGAGTAAGCTATGACACACTGCACACTGTTTTTGAATTTAGGGCTTGGCAATATAGCTAAAACTGTTCATACTAGAATAGATTTATTTTAAATGGACTTTGTTTTGGTTGGTTCAAAAGCTGAAAATCTCAGGAGAAATAATGTCAATACAAGTTCAACTTCAGTGGTGTTCATTTACTCACCGAGCACAATTAGCTGTGAAACTGCCTCGGTGAAGCCGTGTTCGTTCTTGAGCTTGATCTTGATCTCTCCTGATTCCCTCCTCTGGCACCTGCTAAGAAGCAAGTGGCTGTGACTTGCAGATTTCTCTATCTTTGTGTTGCTGTCATCTTGTAGCTCTTCTCCCTCTCTGTACCACTGAACCTTTATGGGTTCATGGCCAACAAAATGCAGTTTGAAAATGGCGTTGTGACCCACTTTCACTTTTACAGGCTCGGTGAAAGCATGGAGGTCTTCAGGGTCAAACCTTGGGGGATCTAGATAAAAGGAATTAGGGGGATCATTTTTATGAGGTGTAGCTGTTAGTGATTAGTGTTATCAAGATGAATTCCCAAACCTTCAACGCTGATCATCGCCTCTGTCTTTCGACCATCTGCTTCAAAACGATATTTCCCAGAATGCTCTTCGGTGCACCTGATTATCATTAATTTATGGATCGCACCATCTTTAGTGATAATAACATTTTCATTTGGGGATATCTGATAGGAAAGTGGGAAGACATATGAGAATCAAGCAAAAACAATAACAAGGTAATTAGTCATTCAAATTAGAAACACTGCATGCTCCAAATGGCTTTGTGTCCAGCTGTGTTGTGTCCCACATAGGCACAATATTTTTAAACATCTGCCAGATATTTGAGGTAAATCAGAATGACTACATACCTATATGTTTGTATGTATGTATATGTGCATATATATGTATGTACATTTATATATGTATATATGTTCAGTTCAAGGTTCAGTTACATTTTGGACTAAAAGGGAAGACAAAACATACAAAAGCATATAATACAATTTAGTCCACATTGATTACAATTTAATTTTCCTTTCTAGAAGTGATTATGAGGATACCTGGCTGTCAGTCCATGTTTTTAAATCCATACAAATCTTGGTTTGTTTGTAAAATATCTCATACAAAATAATCCTGAGCAGCAACAATTTCCTGATTGACACCAGCACGATCATGAGTTTACCTGTCGGACTAACCTTTTTGCCATCTTTGATCCAAGCTCCTTCACAGTCGTCTTTGCTGATCTTACATGTTAATTCAGCAGCCTCATTGATGATGGCACTGACATCAGACAATCCATAGATGAACTGGACCCCTTGATCTAATAAACAAACGTGAACCGTTGGTCATCATGACTGATAAGAACAGAAACACAGGAAAGCTGTTTTCTAAAATGGTTTATAATTGTTATTTTTTATTCTTTTCATAAGATGCTTTTCAATTTTTTCAGCTCTTAAAATAGTATACACTAATATACACTCTGTATATTACTAACATTAGTTTTCTTTGTCAAAATTTTGTTCAGCTGTATTGTCTCACCCTCTGTAATGTAACTCCCTTTCTCTCTTATTTGAAGAAGCAAATGCAAAATGGCAACAATCATTGGAGGTGGTGGTGTAGTTGTGGGAACTTGTAAAAGTAACCTAACAACAATACTTTGTTTGTACTATTTTTTGCACTTTAAGTAGTGGTGGTTAACTTTAGCCTCCTTGTAATTCAGTGCTTCTCTGATGCTTGATCTGCTTCAGAATCGATACTGAAGTCTGAAAACAATTCTTGACTCTGTAGTGCACTGTGCCCTAAACCACAGACTTTCTCCAGCAACGTGGAACAGCTTCTTTGTTAGCAATCATTATCTATGGGTACAGAGCTTCTGAAGTGAAACAGACTATTGGCCTAAGAGAGTTGTTTAAATTTTAGTGAGGTGCTACACTATACCATGTGTTTCAATTACTTTTGTTTCTTATTGCTGAAGTTAGGAACATTGCTGTGCTAAAGTCAGTCCTCAGGTGAATATTGATTTTATTTGTCACAATCGCAGAAACACAAGGTGAATAAGAATATTATTTTTTCCTTATCGAGTTATACATGCACATTATTATTGTATAGTAACACCGTATCTTAAAATGAGTCACTTCTTTAATTGTTTACGTGATGGTCACCACAAGCTTAAATGAGTAAAGCTTTACATTCAGCATGTCAGATGCATTCAAATAGAGCCCCCCCCCATTGCTGTTATTCAGTCACAACCCTTCACTTACCTATCACCAGGTGTTCTATCAGTGGGCCTTGCCTTTTACGCCTTGTATGTATGGCAGAGCCAGTGGCATCAACAGTCTCATCACAGTCACTGCGTTCTTCAGGACATGTTTTCACATCAATATTCAACTCAAAAGTGAAGTTTCAGATAAATAATGTTCATAATAAGTTCATACAGTATGTACAGTACATAATTAAACTACCATTAAATGATTTGTCAGGGGAAGCTACAATTGCTTTATTTGCCTATACAGAAAAAAATAACTATCTTTCTTACCACACACTATAAACTAACCAGAATGAACAGTTTTTATCCATACATTATTTTTATAACGCACCTTGATTAATGCACCAGTTGTGGTCTCTTACCATTGTCTCCTGTCTGTAGCTGTTGGTTTTGCTTTGTATGACTTGGATGCTTTAATTTGCCAGTGGAGTCCTCATCACTGTCACTGTCACTGTCGTCTTTGTCACTTGCTGCGTCATTTGGATCTGTTTTAGAGCCACAACATTTAGTGAGGACAAATTTTCACTTTATACAATGGAGTTCAATGAATCCCAAAGACTATTACTATTATATAAATTCACTTTTCTCACAAGCTTTTCATTCTGAAAAAAAATATAGCAACATGGACAATACATCTTGTATTGTTCTCACCTAAACTAGGACAAGAACTCATTAAAATCCTCTAGAAAGTATACCTGGTACAGGTATGATTAATCAGTGAAGTCAGTGCAGTATAATGCCTTTTGTGTCTCACCAGATTTTTGTCTTTGTTGAACTGTTCTTGTGTGCCTTGAGCGCCTTTTATTTGTCACTCACTTCATTTTGCCCCGTGGCACATTTAAATCTGGGTTATTGTTAATATTCTATACGTTTTCAGTTGGACGCTTTGACACCACCAATACTGTTTAGAAAACAAGTGGATACTAAGTGAGCAGAAACGCATTACAGGCAGTCTAACCACAGTCACTGTGTTGACATGCTTTCACTTTAGGTTAAAGCATAGGTTTTCATAGTAATTTCAATTTGTTTCAAACCTCTATGACTTAACCATGTATACTATTTAGAGAAAGAGTGTTACATATAGGACCTAATTTCTTGCTTACCACATACACCATAAACAAACCAAAATTGTTTTGTGATCATTACAAACACACTTGCATTAATGTACCAATTCTGTTCCCGTACCGTTGTCTCCTTCCTTGACTTGGCTAATAGAGTCCTCATCACCCTCACTGTCACTTTCGTCTTTGTCCCCTGCTGCTTCATTCTGAGCTGTTGTAAAACAACAGTGAGGTCATTTTTTGTTGTTCACAGTGGTATTCCAATAAGTTACTTTCAGTCAGCAAAAACATTTAGTAGTATCATGGCGATCAGGACAAGACACCTGTATGATGTCTTTTGTGTCTTACTGGATGTTTGTTTTCGTTGAATTTTCCTAGTTCCCCTTGAGCGTCTTTTGTTTCCACCTGAATCAGTGTCTTCATTTTGACCTTTGGCAAACATTTGAATAAAGGTTAATGTTACGTCAGTTCAAATACATATACTGCTTAGAAAATAAGTATGTATATTAACTGAGCAAGAACACAATTGGCCATAAAAGGCGGGGTCAATGCCAAATAATCGACCATTTAAAGAAGCATAGATTATAAGAGGGAATTTTCTACTCATCTTACCATTTTCTTTCTCTCCATGCTTTAATCTTGAGTTATCGGCATATTTTGTGAAGGCCTCACTTTCTTCAGAATGTCCTCCATCATCTGCATCTGTGGTATGTCCGTTATAAAATATTTCACCTTTTAAATCAAAGTTACAAATGTGACCGGAATGATGGGAACATTTTGTGTTAAACCTTTCTGGTTAGTGCTTCAAGGGGAATGGAACGTAACTTTCCTTGAAGTAATTTGATTATTTTGAAAATTTGAATTTACCTGTTAATTTGTTGAAATCCTTTTGATCTGATTTGATGGTCCTGCGGTCACTGACTGTCACTGGCGCTTCTGTTTGTGTTACACACCCCGAACCATCTAATTTTGGTGAAATTCCATCTCCCTTTGCGTTGTTTGTTTTTACTTTCTCTTGGTGTCCTGTTTGCTCAGAGAGAGCACTGGCTCTTGCTGCCTCAGGCTTGTCCATTACTGCTCCAGCATTTCTACCCAGACCAGTGACCAGTGCTGTGTTTCCACCATCCCTTCCACCTGTGGTAAAGGTATTTCCTCTTTTGAGTTGTCCTGCTTCGTGCCTTGCCTTTACAGCTGCTAGAATCCTCTCCATCTCCTTTTGGCTTTTTAGAAGTTGCTCTTTGGCCACTTTCTCAAGGTCATTCTGTGCTCCACCAACCGCTGTAGATTTACGAGGCTTTGTCTTACAAGCAGATGAAGGCTCACTATAAGCTACAACATGAAAGACATCACATGATATGTTTATTTGTGAACACCATAATTATGGATATCTGGTTTGTATTGTCAACCAATAAATGATAGATTTTACCTTCCACAACCAGCCAGGCACTGCAGGATGTAATGCCAGCCACAGCTGAATAGATGCCTTTGTCCTGCTTCTTGCAGTCCTTGACCAACAACCGGTGGATCAGTTTATGATCCGAAACTGTTATGTTATATTTTTCTCCATCCTGCAGAGTGCTGCCCTTGCCCATCCATGTGACGCTGGATAGTGGGTGTGTGAGGACACATTCAAAGAGAGCGTCATCTCTTTCTTGCACTTTAGTCTCCTGGATTTTAATAACAAATCCCACATTTGATACTGAAAAAAAGAATCATGCATAACATGATTATATTACAATGTTAAATGCATCACTAAATCAGCATGATTTCCTTTTAGATAAGTTTGGCTAAAGGAATACTGCAGCAAAAGAATTGTCAAGATGAGTTTTGCCATAGATTGGACAAAGTTGAAAGAACATTTTTAGTGCTTGTCTCTTGCCTTGAACTTACGTTTGAACTCTCTAAGGAAGAGGTTGAACTCTTCAGCATCTTCTTGATTCAGGCCTGTGTCGAGGAGGTTGAGCCTTTCAACATCCCCCTGATTCATGATTCCCATACTTTCTTGTATCAAGCTTTTAATCGTGAAGTCCTTTGTCCTTTTACCAATCTTAAAACAGTGTTTGTCTGTTGCATTATCATCATCATCATCATCGTCTTCATCTGGATCATCCTGCCAGGTTCACAGAATGGTTACAGACTAAATGAGACTTTCATATTTGGAATAATATACTCAGTGTATTTTTGTTTTTATAATTTCAAATAGTGGCTCTGATTAAACAAAAACAAAAACAAAACAAAACCAAAAACACAACCATCAGGAATTGAGGACAAAAACATTTTGTCCTTCTCATTTTTTTCAACTGCTGTTATGCATCAGTAACTCTTTATAGAGCTTTGAGCGTCACGTAACTCACTTGGCTCACACCACCATGTTGGCAGGAAAAGCCCCTGAAAATGATAGTGCCGATTTCAAGTTTTAAGAGTTCACTGCACGCTTTAAATCCACAGATTGAGAAGTATATCAAAGAACCTGACAGACTGAATCTGATCTTTACAATACCTCCGAGTGCTTTTCATAAGTATGGAAACGGCCAGAGCAGACATTATTCCAGACCTGCAGCATCACGACATCTTCAACTTTCTGATTACCTTTACCCTCATCCTACTCCAGAGAACGCTTGCACATTGCAATAAAATCATGTAAAAAAAACAAACATATTTAAGTTAATTACCGCTGGGGTCTCTTACCATGCTTAAGTTGGCATCCAGGTATGCAGCTTCCTAGTTGGCAGTTAAGGGGAAACTTAACTATGATTGTTCCCTTAACTTTGTCAAATAGATAAAGATTTTATGTATGTCATAACGTGTCTCAAAGTACAAAAAGGCTTTAAATCATAGTTAATCGTGCTTTCACAGTTTCATTGTAGGTTTAGTTTCCCTGAAGTTTACTCTTCACTGATGACCTAAAAAACTACACATCTGGATGCCAACTTTAGTGTTGTGATTTAGTACTTGAGACGAAGTGAGCACAGAAGTGATCCACCTTTGCCATCCTCGGTATCTTTGGTGATCTGATAAGATGCTCTCCCATTGCCATAGCCTGTCCCTGACAGCTAGCCACCATTTTCACTTATTATGAATGAAGTTGTTTATTCCCTGAATAAGGATTCACTATCACATGACCACTTGTGGGCCTACATGATTACATGACCTCTCACGAGCATCCTCCTTGTCAGGTTAGCCATCTTTGGTTATGCAAATAGGGAGGAAAAAAAATGGAAACACCAGCTCCTTCAACTAGGTGTTTAAAATGTTATTTTAGTTGTATGCTGTATGTATAATTTACTTGGGGAATCTTTTTTACACTGCTGTTAACTTATTTGTCTTTGAATTTTGAATTTGAATGCTAGAGTTTAAAGAAAATAAGAGTTGTATTCCTGAAAAATTGTGTCCATTGAATACCAAAAAAATATCCACATGACGTTAACTTCAGGAGGTCTACAGCTGTAATCTGAGACGTTTTGAGGTACAGAGGAGAGTGAATGACTGCAGTTGTACCAACTTAACAAAAAACATTCAGAGCATTACACTTTGAATGGAGCCTTTTTTAAAGCTGTTCAACAGATTTGATGTAGGCTGTTGCCTAATAATATCTTAACTTTGCTTCGCGAAACAGCTGCCACACCTCAGGTTTTGTTTATGGCACCAGCTCCTCATTCTCCATGTTGCTAACTCTTGTTTAAATTGCTTTTTAATTTGGTTAACCTGTTTTGGGTATACAGCAGGAATTCACGTTATTTGCAAAGTTGAAGTAGACATTACATGTCAATTAGCAGACGCTTTTATCCAAAGCAACTTACAAGTACAACCTGCCAGGGGTGGAGTTGAACTTGCAACCATGAAGTCTTTTGCACACAGGGCATCGGTCTTAACCACTGAGCCACTCCACCATTTTTCCCACTTCTTAATTTATTGCATCTTAATTTATCTGTTTTTTTTAAACAATGTTCTATATTAAGACTACTAAGTCACACAGTATGGTATTTAGGTTTTAATGAAATGACAAATTGATAATTAACTTGCTTGTTAATATTGCTTAGCTGCTGATAATGTACTTTGTATGCAAGCTGAGAGTTTTCATACCTTACTCATATTTTGCATTCGCTCCTTTTTCTTCTCTTCCATTTTCTTGAGAATCAAATTAAGGTCTTCAACACCATCTGTACTATCTGTAGAAGGTGAAAATCTGTTTAGATTTCTGTCAGTTTCCAAGACTTCAAACACAAACAAAGACTTAATTGTTCAGTATAAGGTATTAACATGCCTTACCCCCAGTCACACTTAATGTTGCTGTACATACAGCTTTACCATATTTGTTCACAGCATTGCATGTGTATGTGTCGGTGTCAGCAGCAGACACATGGTGAATCTAGAAATACAAATAACATATGTACAGATACAATTTTACACCAAGTTGAAAGCATGCTTTAATGTGTATTAGCAGTAGCTTTTTCAGGATAATTATGACAATACTGATGTGATTTACTCACCTCAAATCTGTACTCCCCAGTTGATTCATCATATTTGCTCTGAAATTTGTCCTTATCTGAGGTAGTCCCCTTAGCTCTTCTCCATGACACCTCTGGTTTTGGATCTCCTTTCACCACAGCCTTAAAAACGGCTACTTTTCCTTTTGGATATGCAAATATATTCCATTGTCATTTAAATGTTTACTGTTGTGGCAAACATTTAGGTGGTCAACTATCATTAATTCAAGAAATGTGCTCTCTTGTTTCACTTTAAGGCATCATATACATGAGCATGCCACCTTTTGTGCTCTGTTAGAATGATAAAAAGAAACGCACCTTTCTGGAAGGTCACTGGAACTGGTTTAAGTTGGAAATCTGGTGTGCTTTTTCCTTCTGGTATGTTTACCTCATACTGTGTGATTATCACTCCAGGAGTCTTAGATCTCTTACGGATGAGAGCTAAACAAAGCCAGTAAAAATTATAGATAAGTAGCAAATATGATATCTTAAAATTGACAAAGCAGAAATCATTTTGGCACATTAAGATATTAAATAAATAAATAAATAAATAAATAAATAAATATTAATATGCTGTTTTTAGTAGAATCTTCAGGAATGTAGAGATGATGCTTTGTGTGTTGACAGTAACACTTTCCAATTGGCTGCCATACACATACCTAAAGTGCACTGTGAAGGTCATTGTAGTCATTTCAACTCCCCATTATCCCAGTGATGATTAATAGCAAAACGACAAAATGGAGACATTTTTCTGAACCTCCTGTATAGTACAGTATATGAAAAGAAACAATGTCCCTGCACACCGTTAATCAATCAGTACTTAAATGGTAGCTCATGTGTAGCTGCACCAATTAGAGCTGCAATTAAGGATAATTTCATTCCAAGTAATCTGTCACTGACTGTTGTTTATTTCTTCAATTTCTAAATGTTGGTCAGAATTTAGTTTAAATGTTGTTTTTTTATGATTAAGAGACCAAAAACCAAAGATATTCAAATCTTGAAGGGATGTTTTGCATCCAATACATAATCTACTCATTTCAACATATGATGTGAACTGCTAGTCACTTTCTACACATGGACTCAATCACTCTGATTTTCCACCTGTACCAATTGGACTGTTGGGCATTTTGTTATCAAGGCTTTTGACACTCAAAGATAGAGGATCACACAAGAATCAATAGAGAAATATATTCATACAGGGATTAGTGATTATTATTACAAGCACAGAAATAGGATAACTGCCACCCTGTCAAATGTGCAACGAAGGGAGACTGACACTATGACAAGGCACAGAAGTGATAATTCAGGTTATCAACACAAAAACATGACAGGTCGTAAGCAGACACCACATTCAATAAAACATAATGTGTTATTCAATATTTCCATTATTCATAATAACGGTTCACACAGTGCAGTCATGCATCAGGACTGCAAAACGTTGTTTGTTTACCAGAAATTAAAAAGGGTCTTTCGTTTTACCTGTCTTGTTGCCAGACACTTCATTAAAATGTTGAATATATCGATGAACAATGGAGAAACCTGTGTGGAAATAATATTAAATACACTAGATCATTTAGGGGTCGATACAGTGCTATGGCTGTAAGAAATTGTTTGTATACATAATATATATATAATACATGTCAAACAGAAGCCATTTCTTATTAGTTGAAATTTTAGGTCCATGTCCCATGGAGGAAAATTGTAAAAGCATTTATAACCCTGTTACAAATAACCATTTAATACTAGTTTTGGTGACTATCTTCAATGCATAATAATTGCAAACATTTAAGGTAAACATACAGCAGAACCTTGCATGTTTTTGAAAAATTGGAGGTATGTGAGAGTGTAAAGGGGGTTCTTGCTTTTTTAGATTAATCAGTATTATAATATTAAAAAAGTTGTTCAATACATTACATTATTGCATAAAGGTCTAACATGCGATCTTAATCTCTGCTGCAACACCGCCCAGTTTGCTATACTGACATCCGCCAACTTTATTTGAATAAGAAATGAGTAAAGACTAATTTAGATTAAATAGACAAAAGGAAGATTGCATTGCTGTACTTTGTCTTGCGGTGGGACCTGAGTTTTTCGCCCTTTTCCACATTTTGGCAGCTGCCAAAAGGATGACCTGCAAAAAGAAAGCAAAGCTTTAGTGTCAATGACAAAACTAGACAACATTTCTTTGCAGTATATAGTATTGTATTGGTGCTCTTATATTCTGCTTGGTTTATAGCATATTAACAGAGGACACTTTCTTCTGACTAGTATAATATTTCTGTTTGTCAGCCCTGTAAAGCCTCATTCAGGAAGCAATTTCCCAAGATGTCCAATCATTTTTCATGAGCAGACCACCTTTAGGCTGCTAAACCTACGTTATTTTAACTGCACTGGCACCACGGTCCCCTGGCCTCATCTTATAGGCACCACTTGCACAAGAATAGACACAATCCAATGTTTAGCACATTACTGAGGCACAGTAAACAATATATATTGAGCTTTGTGGGTTGCCTTCAGTTATGTGTGACTGTGACAAAAATGTTTGTGCCATAGGTTTGGAATGCTTAAATAAACATGTCAGTCCTACTACATCTGTCCATGTCTATCTACCCATCTTTACACAAGGAGCAAGGTCAAAATGTCCGCCTGTTACATTTTTTTATGACTCGACGATAGCTGTTTCTGAAGGCGATACGTGTGCGTATATGGACGACAAAGAAAACCATTTTCTGCAGTTCAGAGTTTAACTGTGTTGTATTTTATCTTACATTGGTGTTGACGATGATGGATAGCAACATTTTTGCGAGTAAACCTTTTCTAAAAGTAGGATCAATCACTTTGTTCTTATTCTGTTGCAGGTCTCTTGCTTAAAAACACTAATGGTCACTCCCGAAGCCAAGTCATATTGAGCGCAAGATAAACATTGATGGTGCTCAGCTCACAAGTTATAGTTGGCTGTGATCCTGTAATAACATAATTACTGGTTGTTGGTTACACAACACCTGGCTGCAGACTATCACTCCTTTGAGTGCTACATTGTCAGACAACAGAGGTTAGATGTTAAGTATTATTATAATTCATATTTAGAATTTCTTATATTTGCACACACTAATCAGTGATGGGGAAATTTAAATGGGTACAGGAGCCACTCATCCACAGGCTGCCCATAATATCACTTATAATATACTACTATTAGGCACAGCAGTGGTATACCAAATGATAGTTTGGGAAAGGTTTGGTAAGTGAAACACATGGAGTTTAATTTGATCTTACTGTGTTTGTCATCTATGTTTGATTATTTGAATTTATATTGCAAACGGTATCTAATACCAAACCAGCATGTGTTATGTACTCAAGGAAAGAACAGTGAGACACAGGATCAGTCCTACTACTACTTCTACAATACAGAACAAACCAAGAGTAAACTCGCTAATCCAACAGAAATCTCTGAATTATTTTAAGAGCATGCTGTACCTTCACAGTTTTTCATGAACTGCAATCCACCAAGATAGTACAAAGAAAGTGAGGCCTGACCTATGGCCACAAATGTGCCCTTGGTCACACACAGACATAAACAAACAGAGAGATAGAGGGGTTTACCTGTCTCCAGCTCTGTCCTCACACCCACTCAGACTTTGAAACTGGTTTAAAGATTTGAACTAAACTTGCTGCCTCCCTGGGTTGTCCCTTGAGATAACACGTTTGCTTTTGCTGCCTGCAAGCTTGTCCCTCAACAGTGACTTACAAGGACTTGCTCCTTCTATTTAGCCAGATGCTCAAAGCGGGTGGGTTGTTATTAAGGGAGGGTAGTGTTGGGGGTAGTGGTGATGGGGGCACTGACAGCATGAGGTAAGAAGGGATGAATATAGCCAGAAGGAGAGGGAAGGGCTACCAATGACAAGTTGGCGACGTTTAACTCTGCTGCAGTAATTACTGATGACAGTGTGCTCATCTTTCACAGAGCAGTTGCTGACAAGGAAATGATTGGCGAGTTGATTTTGTCCGTCTGGTGTGATTCTTGTATACCTTGCACATATAGCTGTCAGAGGAAATAATAAAGTAGCATTTTGTGTTTTAATACATCCACTTACAGATAAGTTGAATGTTATCAGCTGGAAATGGTTTCTCCTAAAAGATAGCGATTAGGTTTGAGTCGTACATCCAACAGATCTGGTTTATTAAATGGTGACCTTGTGTGCCAGTTAACAACCTTTGCTATTGCACTGGATTGTGACACTGATAAAATATTGTAGCTGTAGCCATACAGCCATACAGATCAAGTTGACTCTTATTTGAACCCTACGTTTGCTTTGGATATTGGTGAAGACCAAATGTCTCCAACATGTCTTATCCTCCTTTGATGTGTAGTAATTGTATTACAGTGTGTTACATAATCAAGGTTATGGCATTCATGTTGAATAACACTTTGTTGTTGTTGCCCGGAGGTGTGAGTAACTTTGAAAAGGCAAGGCCAAGTGAAGAAGAAGGCACTGCAGCTTTGAAGGACAAATACCAGAATGTCCCTTACAGTCATCACATAACGATTCAAACTATGTATGTATTTTCTACCGTAAAAACATTTGTGGTGCATAAGAAAACAGAAAACAGATGCCGCCTTAGCAGGTGGGGACATCAATGGCTGACATTAACATGTTCTGTTTTTGCAGTTGCTGAGCTAATTTCCTTTTGGGAGGGAACTATATTTGATTCCTGTTATGTTCTTTCCATGGAGACGTGTTTGTTTTTTTGCCACATTAGCAGCATGGCTCTCAGAAAGGATCTCCAATTTTCTTTTTGTTTTGCTCCACCAACTGCCAAATCTTTAGAGTTTATTGTTTTACACACAATCACAATGTTAATTTAAGTAATGATCAGGTTTGGCTTTATGATTAACACAATCTGCTCCATGGAAACTGCCTATGGATGGAATGATGCATCAAAACCCAGGCTTCCAACATATTGGACAAGTGTGCTTCAACAGGCCAGGCATAGATAACATCTACACTGGCACAAGACACAAAGATGTCCCGTCATGCTTGTCCTTCCTCATGGAGAACCTCTAATGCATCTGAATAAGCTCTTGAGTGGACCTGATCTCGTATAAACCACCTAGATTAAGAATTAAACCCCTTCAGCCCAACCTCAATATATTGATGAAATGTCACGCTGCATAGCTTTCATTCCAGTCTTGGGGAACCACAGAGAGCTGCCGCCAAAGTGATAAGTAGACAGCCTAGCTTGCCTCTCCATAGTGTTGGTTGCTATTCTGAGGGACACCTCAGCAGTGCATCAACTGAGGCCTCGATGGTCTCTCTTCAGTAAGGAGTTGATATGTTCCAAATTGTTGTTCCCTGGTGCATCTTGGTCTGCAAATGATCAGAAATGGGTTATCTCTCCAAGCTGTTAGGCATTTTGACTGCTAGTAACTCCAAATAATAAGATGAAGAAATTATTGATGTACACTGACACTAAAAGTGTATGAATAATAATTATAAGAACTCACAACTACATTGTAATTCTATCCATAGTCTCCACTTGTATATGTTTTTATTGTTGAACTGCTGTTGAACAGAAAGTGGATATCAAATTAGTTGTTGACAGTGGTTTTGCATTTAACAAATGAAACAAAAAATCTCATTTGACCACTTCTGCATACACGGTGCTGTCATTGGGACATACAATCCAGCAAAACACAATTGAATGAATGCTTGTGAATAAATGACCGACCAAAACAAGCATGTAGCAAGTTTGAATGGAGGATAAATTGAATTGTATCAATGCATGTATAACCATCAGTCTGAATATTTGTACCCTATCGGGAGTTTTTTTGATCTTGGTTTTAAGAACATCTTGAGAGTGTGAGAGGAAACATCAAGCATATCACTTTTTTGTTTCTTATATATCCTCAAATGAGTTGTGGTGTGTAAACAGTGGATTTGTGCACTGGATGTCCACCTAAACCAGAAATGTTCCCTTGTTCTCCTTTTCCTGACAGAGCGTCATAAAACTCTTTTTGGCCCCTGTGTTCCTGGTACAAGGTCGAGACTGAGTCATTGAAAATGTTGAGATATTCTCACTCTTTACAGCTGCAACTAATGGTGATTTTCATATGCATTGTATTGATCGTCAATTATTTTCTTGATTAATCGAGTATTTGTTTGGTCCATCAAATGTCCACAAACCAAAGTCTTCAGTTTTAATGATTTCTTTGTCAAATGGAACAATAAAACCAAAACATATTCAAATTTAAGAAGCTGACAAATGTGAACTTTTTGTCGTAATTATTGTATTATGTTTATGTTAATTATTAAATAAAAAAATGATAAATTATCGAATTATTGCTGTAGTCCTATCACTCTTTAATGTAAGAGTATTTTGTAGGCACATTTCCCTAATCTCTCATTACATACAGTATCATGGTCAATGTTAAATTGTATTTAGATATCGCTTTTCTAGTCTTTATGACCACTCAAAGCTCCTTCTCCCATTCACACCCGTTCACTTACACATTCATAGTGCATCTATGTGCAGCGCATTTTCTATCACACATCTTTCATATCCATTCACACGATGCAGACACAGCCGTCAGGAGCCACGTGGGGTTAAGTGTTTTGCTCAAGGACACATCGATCAAACCCACAATCTTCCAGTTGAAAGACGACTCGCTCTACCACTGAGCCACAGTCACCCCGTGGCCATTTTATGACTTAATACAATATATGTCATACAGAATATACATTTAAAGCAAGCAGATCATCAAGACATTCTGCGAGAAGTGACAGGAACCCAGCATTTTCTTATTTTGATGATGTGGCTGCAAAAAGAGCTTCACCGTTGTTTGAGTAATCATTTTTTTTTTTTTTTTTTTTTTTTTTTTTTTTACAGCTGCTTGGCACTTTACTCTTTTGTATTCTCTTGATACTGTCACCTTTTCACCTAGGTTGTGGAGCATGTCCACTCAAAGAGCTGTGATTGTTTTGATACAAATGGCGCCTCTCACACGCCTCTGCAATGCTGATGTACTACCAATGCATATAAATCAAAGTGAACTCATGGAAGAGGGTGCAGAAGAAAGCAATGAAGGGGCTGTGATTGTGACGCTCACATTTATTGTATTGCCACCCAGGAGTTGCTGCATGCATGGCATACATTACCATTTTTTAGGCTTTCTCGAAAAAACTGTGATGGGTGTAATGTGTTCGTCCCTCAGATCTGGATTCAGCGCAACCAAGACATCTTTGCCCAACAATGAAAATCTATTTTATAATGAGCTAAACAACATGAAGAGGAGATGTGTTATCCGCAACAGAAAAGCCCAGTGCTGCTTTGATTTGAATGGGTTTACACAGCTTAAAATTGATTGAAGCGCTACATACTCGCTACATACGTTCTAATTCCTCTTCCTTATGAGAAGCTGCCTTGTTTGCAATTATTTATTTATTTATTTATTTATTTATTTATTTATTTCGGTCATGACATTTAGATCACTCATCACATAACATTGCAGTTCACACAATATACATAACCGAAAGGGAAAGCGGGAGAAGCAAAGCTTAACCAGTCCCGCCCCATTATCATCATACATTTCATTTCTTTTTTTTTTTATTTTGCCTGTTTTTTTTTTTTTTTTTTTTTTTTTAATGACATTTTGACAAAGAAAACATGTTTCAGCATCCGGTAGCACTCAGAGATATAGTCTAGCTCTAGACAGTCAACTCAGACTCCATGTGTGTATGTACATGTGTCCATGGTGTTCCATCGCGCCGTTGCACCGTTTCCCCCAGTGTCTACAAATTTCTGTCTCTGACCTTTGTCATACTTTCTTTCTGTTATCATCAATTCTGTGTGAAGTCTTTTTATATTTATGTGGCAAATGGTCATGCTCCAGTGACTGCATTTTTAGCCACATCAATAGTTGTGTCAGACAAACTCTTTTCAGGCTTTTATTATTTATTATACTTTTATTATAATGTGAACGTGCACATTGTGCTTTTTGTGGAAACCTTTTTTTCAAAAACAAAAATGTTGCGGTTTAATAGTACACTTTTTAAAAATGGTATAATGCAGTAGTATAATTTATTGTTTATAATTTGATGGTCTTTCTCTGAAAAAGACCTTTGACCATGGGCTTTTTTCGGGCCAAACCACCAATAATATGCGCTGCTGAGAGCACAAATTACAAGGTTGTGGTGCAGGTTATAGTGCGTTATGATTACTGCCATCAAAATTCCCTTTCAGTCTGGTTCACCTTTAGTCTGCATCTGCTTTTACATGATTGTAATGATGTAACAACATGGCAACCAACATATTTTCCACCTCGACAAGTATTAACACAACACAGGAATCGTGCCTCGCATGATGCTATTCTGTTCATGAATATACAGAAATCTTAAACACCTAGAATGTAAAAGATTTAGCAAAAACAAAACAAACAAAAACAAATTGTATTTTTCAGATTTAGTCCTGTCACATAATTGAAAACATGAAAATAGTTTATAACACTTTAACTTCAACATTCTTTGTGTCTGACAGTGAAGGCACATGACTCAATTCTCCTCGTATATGGCGAGTAAAAATGCCTTTTATCTTCTTAAGATATGATAATTTCCTGCTATGAATTGCTCTTCGGGTCCTCATCACATCTTTCAGCTTGCCCATCTCCATCCTCATTATTAAACGTTCGTAGACTATTGGCTTGATTAATACCACTCACTGACAAATACTGTCTTTTGAATCATATACTTAAGAGCTGGCAAAAATACATACAAAACCCATAGGACATTCCCAGATATAAATGATGGCTGAGTTCCATTTAGCTGGCATATTTGCATGCTGCTACACTGTTGCATTGTCCTGACATACATGAATTGAGCAGGAAAAAGACCCATATTGCTCAATCTTCAACATGAGGTGTCTCTGGATTGTCACAGTGTCACTGGATTGTCACCTGGACTGTCTTATCACTGCACAATTATTTGTATATTGTCTGCAGCTCCTTTTACAAGTAGACCAATAGATTAAATTTAAAAAAGCTGAAATCTCACTAGAAGTGCATGCTATTGATGTACAATCTGTGAAAATATGCTTATGGTGAATGTTCTTTGATGGAGCACCAACCCCTCTGCTACTAGTATAAATGATCAACATTATTTGTTTTGACAGTTTATATTTAAGTTTTGTTCTTAGACCAGGCCAAGTAAAATACCTCCTTGTTCTTTCTGTAACTCATATATCTGAATTACATCAGTACTAGCAGGTTCTCTATCGAGTCTGATTATTGGACTCCTACATTAATAATATATGTCAGAATTTTTCCCCCTTTAGATTCCACAAGATGGCAGTAGATTTCCTTCCTTTGTAACAACCAATGTCTAGAGCCAAATTTAAATAAACCCCTTGTGTTTATTTGTACCCGTGGAATTATGAGAAGCACTCTCATCGTTGAACATTTTATTGTGTAGATATCCATCAGTGTAGCGTAGTTCCATGTTTTTGTAACACAAGGCTCTTTAATTAACGTGTTTAAATAAAAAAACTATTTTCTTTGCAAAGTGGGATCTGAGCATTTATATTCTCCAGGTGAAGCTGGAAAAAAAATAACTAGATCAATGCAAAAAAATAATGGTACAAAAAAACTGTATACAGTATATTAATCTCGCATATAATGCAGTTACTTTCCTTATTTGATTTTAAGCTATTTTTCATCTACTGAACAAGGCTCCCTATCTCTCAGCAAATCCCGTTCCATCAATGGTCCAGTGAGTAAATGAAGGCTATATATTTATATATACTGTATAGAAACATGCAATTGTACAATCAACCTGAATGAATCTTTCATATTTATATCAGGAGCAAGGTCAGCTCTATGCAGGTCACCATTTTGGAAAAGCAGGTGTTTACATTAGTCCATAATGGACAAACTGAACATCCTTTGAGTTTTGGTGCTGACTGAAGGCTTCACAGGTTTTCTAACACTTGCACTACATTTTGTGACATTCAAGGACTTGAACAAAACTCATAATTGTTCAAGCTTTCCTGTTTATTGGCTTCCTTCCTGAACATGCATAAAAGTTTCCCCCTGGCTGGTTTGCAAAGAAAAAACACAGTTGTCTTGAATCTAACTCAAAGCTCACACTGATGGTCACTGAACCCAGCAGGTCCATCAACTATCCTGTCAACAATTAATACCATGAGAAATACCCATGAGAAAAAGCTAATGCTGCACTGGAATAATGTTACTGCCATGGTTACACCTGCACAGAAATCAGTTGTCAATATGTCTCAACGGGGGAGTGTTTGTCATTTCAGAGTGTTTGTGTCACTTATTCGAGTGTAATGGGGCTCTCAGATAATTAATCCTAATTATCAAGCCAAATCACCCAAATCTTTACTACAAACAGGCACATCATTTCTATTCAACAACATTTCCTGTCTTTTTGTCACTGTTTTTATGAAGGAGCAGACCCAGAATGTGGCACCTAAAATCAAATTAGCTTTGTGCTTTTCTTCCAGTATTGAGCAACTGCAGTTGTTGGCTCCTGTGTTAATTTTAAAGCTCTGTCTGGCTTCTGTCCCTGGTTTCGTATGAGACATCTGCACTTCATTTATGACTACCAGCTCTGACCCACCGGTCAACATAATTAGCATAATGCAAATCTAATCTGACACTGATTTTCTTTTGTGTAAACAGCTTGTGCAATAGCAGATGTAACAAAGAACAAAACAAGTTCACAGTCACTTTTTAATATCGAGACTGCTTGTGGAAAACATGGAGATGACACAACTACATTTGCAAGTCACTGTGTGATATACGGTGTAGCAAGAGGTTATAAACAAATACACTGACATATTGTATTGTATACATTTTATATGTGTATTGGCATAAAAAGTACTAGTAGAAATGATTGATTTATTCCAACTAAATTCTGAGAATAAAAGGCCAAAACAGGGCCACACAGAGGCATAATGGCAAGCACTGTTGCCTCACAGTGAGAAGGTCACCGGTTTGGCTGAGGGCTTTTCTGTGTAGAGTTTGGTTGTTCTCCTTGAGTGCGTTTTCTCCAGGTACTCTCCCCAAAAACATGCAGTGGTTAACTGGACACTCTAATGGCACTTTTCCACTATACCGGTCCGGCTCGCCATGGCACGGTGCAGCTTGGCACGGCTCGACTACTCAGTTTGGTACTTTAGGACCTACTCAATGTGGGTGGAGTCATCATAGAATCATTTTATATGCCCCACCCAGTGCCGCCAATCAGTGGCCGGCAGTCTGTCAATGTCACATTGGCTCAGCTCACTTGGAACCTCGCAAAGCAGGTACTTAAAAAGGACTATCCCTAATGGAAGAGCAAAAAACTAACAAAAAACGAGTAGTCAAGCCGAGCTGAGTCGAGTTAAGTTCCATAAGTTGACTGTAGGCGTGAATGGGAGAGTGAATGACTGTTTATCTCTATATGTTGGACCTGTGATTGACTTGCGACCTGTCCAGGGTGAACCCAGTCGGCTGGTATTGGCGCCAGCTCCCCCGTGACCCACATGTGGAGGATTAAGTCCTAGACCATGAATGAATCAATAAAAAGTTCCCGGTTTCCAGGACAGCCGCCTAGCCTAGCATCGACTAGTAATCTGCACACACCATCTACCACCACAAGTACAAGTGATTCATCAATGAAGATATTATTATATCTTTTTATGCCGATTCAAAACGTGTGTGTGCCATTGATGGTAACAATGCAGTAATCTGATTCTGAACATCACATAATGCACAGTAATTGCAGTGTAAAATAAATGGAAAGTTGGGGTCTCGGCATGCAGCCATTCATTTAACCAATAAAAATTGGGTGAGGGCACAGATAGAATGGTGTTGCGTTGAGACCTATTAAGGTACACTACCTATTCATATTATAACTGTTAGAAGGAGGAAGGATATGTGTCTCCACACACCACAACCTTCTGTGTCTTGAACACTTGTGTGGTTACTCTACAAAAAAAAAAAAAAAGCCAGAGTTAAATCCTTTTTAATGGCTCCGAGTGCAGACTCTTGTGGCAGTTTGAGTTGTGATCAAACTGGTGATATTGTTGCTGATAATGACTGGTGTCAGTGGCTCCCTATCTCTCAGCAAATCCCGTTCCATCAACCAACAGAACACACTTCACTGAGGCCATGATACTTAACTATCCACTTAACAAGATGGCACAGCAGCAGCAACAGCAGCAGTTTAGAAAAAAAGAGCAGCTCTGAGAGTGCCTATCAGTCTTTGAACTATGCTGCTGAAGTATGTTGCTGCAGAAGACCCACTTAATACAGAAGATGGCAGATAAGCAATCTGAATTTCTGGGGCCATAAGTTGGACATTTAAAGCTCTGCTAATAGAGGAGCTGTGGAGAACAGTTTGCATCGCTTTCATTTTCACATCGAAATTATTGATAAGGAATTTCAGCTTTCTACAGTAGACACAATGCAATTTAAAATTAAATCACCAGTTGTGCATTTAACTCGTTTAACTGATTGTTAGATTATTATCTTTTAAAATTCTGATTAAAATTAAAAGATAGAAAGAGAGTTAATTGCATTTTTACTTGCACCACCAGACCCGTTAACAACTATGCTTTGGCGATCGCATTACAATTGTCCAAGTAATGGTCATAATGTAGTAATGAATGTGATTGCAAATTGATTTTTCTGAAATCAATTTCTTCACCCGTCACCCAGGAGAGCCACTGGCACCCTCTCATTACACTCTGCTATCTACCCTTACATTGCAATTTGTTTTTTTCCCCACAGAATCATTTAACTTGATTATTACTGTAGACACGTGACACCTGTTCTAGTTTTTTCTCTTGATGACAGTGGTTACAAATCTAGGTTGGATTGAGGTACACCTCACAAGACAACTTGACATCCATATCTTTCTCGTCAGTCATCTGCTTCTTGTCTGCCAACATCCAAAACCACTGAACCTGTCAGGAAGGAAAGATTCTCCACCTTTCCCTCTGCTCATCTGCTCCTGTCACAGGTCAGCGGGATTGGACCAATCTAACACTTTCTAATCAAGAGGTCACCCTTTATCATCTCCAACTGACAGCTTTAAGTAGCCATAAATAAGCGTGGGCTGAACTCCTCATTTGTCATGTGAATCTCTGCTTGTTGTATATCTCTCCCTTTAGAGACCATAGCTCTTCTTTACAGCTCCTGCCTTAAGTAGGCAATGCCAGAGAATGACAGCAACAAATAATCCTTTGATAATAATGGGCCTCTGCTCCTCAATGATGATGAAAGAAACCTGTCAAAAAACTACCTTTTTAAGCTTTCATTTTATTAGACAACAGAACCTCCATTAGCATCACAGATTGTATATTATGTTGGGTGGCTGAGTGAAATTTTCAGCCTGCCAGGTAGAAAGAAGAAATTACATTTAATGTCACCCTCTACCATGCTGGAGAAATTTCTTATGACTTACATATTCTTTTCTCATTACTTTTCTGGTTCCAAGATTTCATACGCTGGTAGGTAATTGCCATATTATTAAAACACAAACTACCACCCTTCTTCTTGTTTCCAACATCCAGCAGCAACAAATGACTTGGTATAAAATGTTGTTCCTTAAGGTAATGAATGACATTAAGTTTTTCACTTAATAGTTGATGAAGTAATTTAAACCTGATCTGTGGACATATTTGACTTCAGTCAGTGTGCCCTTGTTTGCGTTCCGTGTTGGATTATTATTTATTGTCTGTGTAAAAAAAGCCCCACCAAGCCTGATGCATCAAAAGTAATGTAGTCTGAGACTAACAATACCTCTATAATCATTCATTTTATGAATTTGTCATACAACTTTAGTAGGTTTGTGGAACTTTGCCTGTTCTTAAATGTTGAGCCAAAATCAGATTGAGAATTCTGACTATGAATGAGAAACTACTGAGCTCCATTTTGTGGGATATTAATGCACAGCAGGGTATAAATAACAGGAACACTGTTAACTTGT
Organism: Solea solea; assembly: GCF_958295425.1. Classification (NCBI taxonomy): domain Eukaryota; kingdom Metazoa; phylum Chordata; class Actinopteri; order Pleuronectiformes; family Soleidae; genus Solea; species Solea solea. The sequence continues at coordinate 7,191,454 of NC_081144.1, forward strand.
TAAGAGTCTGAAATTAGACAAATGGAAATAATATGATGACACGCTCTTAATCCAAAGCGCTGATTTAAGTTGACTCATAATTGGTATTTCCAACTGACGTCAAACCCAGGGTTGGGGGGGTAACAGCGTAGTCATCTTTATCACACCAGGGTTTTGTAACTTTTTTCCTTTCATTTGTTTTTTAAATTGTCAGAGTCTTGGTTGCACACCCATTATGAATCCCCGTGTTGTAGAGAGTTTCTCCTCCAGGCAGCTGACGGTGCTTTCAGCCAAACACTGGAGCCAAGAGTATCAAGAGGAGCCAACACTGAGTCATACTGATCCGGCTTGCACTGTCTGGTTTCCATCACCTGTCTGTCTTTTCTAATGTCACTGTTAGTTTTGCTGTTTGGTTATTTTAAGACATGACTCAGTTTATATAGTTTATAGCCTGCATGCCACATTGTTGGTCTCAGTAATGAGCCAACTTGCACTTTGAGAATAGGCTCGCAGCTTTATTTTCAAGGGGCCTTGGTAACTCATTCATCAGTTCATGAACTTTGGGAGCAGTCCCACCGGTGTCTGGGAGCTGTTTTTTTGTGATTGTTGTGACAAAAAATGCCAGATTTTCTGCAGCTCATCCAAAAAGTAGGCCTGTTTTGCAATGAAATTGCAAGGGGAAATTGCAAAAAAAGTTGTGATTTTACTATGATGAAAAATTAAAGGCTAAAAACAGGTCAATCCTGTCTAAATAAAATATGTCTTCATTATGAATACTCTTCCAGTTTCAGTTTCATGTTGTAAAAATGAATCGAAATGAAAGTGCAACTAGTTAAAATGATGTAATGTTGATTGTGGACAGGTTGAGCATTGTCAGACTGAGCCTCATGTATCAGAGAGCTGAGAGAGAGAAAACTTAAATTACAATCATGCCACTAATCAAATAACGGTTTTGTGTGTTTTTTGCTTTCTCAAAGTCTCAAATTACAGTACAGCTTTTTTTAAGTCCAAAGTTGTGGGGAAAGTTGCTGTGATTGGGCAAGGTTGCAACTTGGTCATATTCTAGAGGGGTGCTGAGGATGGCAAGTTTGGAAGTGTAGCATATGGTGAAAGCACAGATTGAATTAATGAAATGTATTTATTATTTTAAAAAAAAGAAAGAAAAAAGGACTTATTGCTTGCATTAATACCAGTACTTAAAAAACCATGCACAGCAAAGAGTCAATATATTTACATCATCAGAGAGAACTTTCCATTGAAATCTTTGCTTCTTCCACGCTTTTACTGATAAAGAATAGCGTAGTCCTATGTATGAAGATTTTCTCACATTTCCTCACCTACCTATCCAAGATTTAAAAGGGCAAAATTGATGCCATGTATTACTTACGATATCTATCATATGTACATAGCACCAGAATTTAACACCATGAATAAATAACCACTTATAATAATTTCAGTAGAAGTTACTTCTAAACCTATTACATTAACTATACATATCATGAATATATATATTTGAAGTAATTCTCCCGCTAAAGATGATTAGTGCTTTTTGAGATAATTTCAAGTAATCAAATGAACATGAAATACCATCTTTGATGAATAGCTACCCTACGGTGCAGATGGTAAGGGCTATCATGATGCATGTCTCGGCACACAATCGTTTAACCTCTTAAGTTAACAGTCAGGTTTCTGCTTCGTTCTCCAAACAAACAAAGAAGATATGTGTGAGTTTTATTGTTTTAAAACACTGTATGGGTGAGCATGCCGAGTAGGTAAGAAACAGATAAGTGGCCCACATACAAATGCTGTTACAAAAAACGGCTTAAATTACATCCATCGCCACATGCTAAGTTTTGACGCAGTCTTGCTTCTGAGAATGTGCTCCTCGGGAAAACAAAAGCATCGGTTGTTTCATCAAGTGCTCAAAAAACATGTTTATAATCAAGTGACAAAGCACTCTGGCAGCTGTGGTAATTAAATCTCCCATCAGAAGCACAGGAGGAAGCAGAGTGACATTACTGGAACACACAGCCTGTAGACAGGAGAGGAGGTCGGGGTAGTTGGGCAGGTCAGCACAACAAACAACATCATAGAAGACCGCTGCTTTGTTTCCCTGCTTCTTACCAGCAGTCGGTGCCAGTTAAATTGTTTTTGTTGCCCAAATCAGACTGTAGCAGTAGTAATTACATTGTGTTCATTTGGAACATATGAATAGTTTTAATTATTAGATTTGATGTCCATAGGCATTTGGATCTTACATGGAGGTGGTTATCTTTTAAGACAACATCATGAGATCACCCTCTGTTGTAAAGCAATTTCTGAAGTGGATGAGAGACCAAATCTGAGACGTCTCTGAACTCTAAGACCTAGTTGAGAAAAAGCCAGTCAAATTGCCTTGCAATTAGCCACAAATTGTGATGCAGATTTAAACATTTTAAGTGTTGAGATAATGATAAATAATTGTCAATAATTGGTTCAAATTAGATCTTAATGGAACTCATGGGTGTGTATTCAAAACACAGCAGTTCATTTATAGCAAGTGTTTGGTTCAATGCATTTAGCCAGCTAATACAAACAGAGCAACAACAACAAAATGCACAGCATGCACTTCCTGCTCTTGTTTACTCTGGTCCCATGGGAGCTTTGATTTTGACCCATTGTCTTCCAGCACGACTGTCAAGCAGAGAAGTGTTGGACTAAATTAAACTGGAGAAGTTGAGTTGGGTGAACTGTAAACTTCAATGTCATGTCAGGAGGGTTGTCTCATATAAATCCAAGAACCTTTGGAAAGGTTCTTCATACATCAAAACTTTCAAAACAACAAACACCAGAGGTTATGAAGAGAGTTTCCTGCATCGGTTCAGGTGTAACCAACTGCATATTTTTTAAAAAAAGAAGAAAGAAAAAAGTTCGAAAAGGAACAACCAAATTATATTTTTGCAAAATGATTTTAATTTATGTGACAAACCCCTCTGTTGGACAAGAACAATTATAAAGATGAAACAAAAAGAACAAATAAAACAGAGAGAGAAAATAACACAAAATAATGTAGAAGCCAAGAATAGAGTCTGGCTTTGGTTGGTGTATAGTTATATAACTGGGAATATATAAAGGGAGATGAAACTGCATGAACAATAATGATGACAGAAAGTTATAATTAACATTCAGATGGTAACACAACATTTTAACTGAATCATGCTCATCATATTTTGCTCTCAGTATGTCATTTTACATCTACTTGAATAAACATTTTGAAAATTGAAGTCTTCACTATGTTGTTTGATCTGGGAGATGTGCTGAAAATAAATAGTTTATTTCACTGAACAAGTTATCCTTTATGACGTTTTAGAGTGTGGTAACAAAAAGTGGTTTCTCCGGATTAATATAGCTTGAATACAGTGAGTGAATATGTGAGATGATTGCAGCAAGTACTGTAAATACTATCTCTGACCCACCGTTCTGACGTCAAGTTGAAATGCCTTGTCACAATGGATGGCACTTGTGATTTTTGGAGTAAAGGTTAAATGAATTCGGATAGCAGGCAGTCCAAAGTCTCCCACCCGTGGGTCAGGTAAATACATCCCTCATAATAAAAACACAGAAATATTATGCTGCTCCCAGCCACAGAGAGGACCTCAGACCCACTGGAGGAATTTGTTTTGTGGCCCTGTGGATGAGGTCACTCAAAACCTCTTTTCCCCAATAATGGTGCCAATACACAACTGGCTCTGTTTGAAAATTGGCCTGCATTTCAGGACAATCCATTCCATACATCTTGCATTTGCAGAAAGCATATATCACTAACTACTGTTTTCAGTCAAAATCAGCTACTGTTTATCAAAATGGCAGAGAATTTGGCTCCAGCACAAGATTTATTTTTCTCTGTTAAAATCCCTGGGACCAGTTCTCGAATACGCACATTACAACACATTAGTGGAATGGGTGTTAAAGTAGTGGCCTCCTCTCCGGCTCATTTATCTCTCGTCTTGGTGTGATGAGTTTGGATGCAAAGTTGCATTCAGCAAAATCTCTCATATAGATATATCTCTCTATAAATGATGCTGACTTACATTTGCGCTTGCACATTTAAAGCTCACTTCTGTCGCCAAAACAAAGACACTAAGGGCATTTTCCTTAGTTTCTTAGCAATTACGCTTGAAAAGCACACATACAAGCTGCTGGAAGAAAAGCTGGCATGAACTCTGAACTCCTCTGAAACTTAATTCAAGATATCTAAAAATGACAATCTAGGTATCTTCAGTTGAGGGTAATTAAAGATATTTTGAACTTGAATTGTGACACGTCATTATGAAGTTGTAGGTATCCGAAACTGGACTTAGAGATATCTACGATTCGGTTGTGGATATCAGCAAATTAATTATATCTTTATAATGACTAACCCTATACACATGAATGGCGAAAGTGACGTCATTCTGACTAGTGAAACCTGAATGTCTGATATATGTGACTGCAGTTTTGACTGGTAAGAGTGACGTTGCAGATATCGCTAGTGAATATCCTGTATACCAATGACTAAATGTTAAAACCCCATGCCATACATACACAGAGGCTGTCTGCATGAGTCAGGAATATGAGGATTAGGACGAAACTTTACTTGGGTGAGCCTTCAGACTTTCTGAAAGGATGACTCTGCATTCATTTTCCAACCATTCAACGCTGTCTCACTTTACTGGCTGTTATGCTTCTGCCTTCTCTCCTGTCATGATGTAAAACACATTGCTCTGAGGACAGTGCAGGAATGTCGCCGGGTGACACAGAGAGATGTGTGAAACTAAAACCTCTGTATGAACAAATCATCACTACCAATAACACTAAGATAACTTTTATGTTATTGGTATATGCAACATACAGTAGTCATGGCAAAAATTATGTTAGTTTAAGAATGAACTTACATTATCAATCTGCTTTAGAGCTGCAACTAACAATTATACTCATAATCGATTCATCTGACGAGTATTTTCTTGATTAATTGAGTAATTGTTTGGTCCATAGAATGCCAGAAAATGTAGAAAAAACATTGGTCAGTGTTTGTCAAACCTGGAAATGGAAAAAAAAAGGTTCTCAAATGTTTTGTCCACAAATGAGAATGATCCAGTTTTAATGAATTCTGTGTTATATGGAGCAAAGAAACCAGAAAATATTCACATTTAAGAAGCTAAAATGAAAAAAACCCTCAAACTGATAAATCGATTACTTAAATAATTTTTTTAATTATTTGAGTAATTGTTTCAGCCCTAACCTGCTTTAAATTCAAATTAACATTCACTTTAAATCCCATACACCTCAAGACAAAGACGTGTTCCATGCTTTACACACAAGAATTTAATCCAAGAAATGATCTTCTGAGTGTGTGTTTGCACCAGCTCATGGTGTTTTCACTTAGTATTGTCTTAGGGCTAGTTTTAATTTACGTTACTCACCTGATGTGTCCCTCAAGATTTCCATAACAATCAGTGTAAGCCCCTTTTGCTCAATTTTCCAGTACACTAATGCTGACAATTATTTAGTGAGAAATCAATAAGAATGATGGTTTTTTTTTTTATAGGCCCCAAATGGGTCAAAAAAGAATTTGAGCTTGTAAAGTGATCCTCAAAGTGTGTAGTTGTAACTCTTTGGTATTATTTAGCAGGAAATTGCAGGGAAAAACTGTGTTGAAAGGTGGAGTCGATTTTTTTTGGATGATGGCACAGCCTCTTCCACAAACCAGGTGGATTTAATTATGCTGGATGATTTACTGTAACATTTATTGTGCACTTTATGTGTTGGTGTGTGGGGTATCCTTCAACCTCCACCACCTCGGTTTAACAATGTGTCTGCCAAAATTGTCTCCCAACCCACACTTTTTTATGTTTTGGAACATTTTATCTCTTAAACTGTTCACCAATCTGCCTGCTTGGCACATTTACATCAACAGTATGATTCACACTACAAGGATAAACATACAGTAGGCAGCTTTTGGGTTTCCCATTTGTGAACATCTCTATGCAGAAACATGTCCATGTTCATTTCGTTGTTTGTTGCTTGTTTGCATCATTAATACTTGAACGCGTGTCACTGTGACTTAAATACATTTGAAGCAATTACTTACTGGCAAATACCCAGGGAGGGTTATTGTACAAGTAAAACAAATGTGTTTCGCAACGAGGCAGTGATGATTTCATTGGTCAGTGTAATACAAAATTTGAACTAAACACTCTCCATAATGGGATGTTAAAACCAAATTGAGGAGGAGAGGACTATTGAGATCATGCCATGAGGGATTGAGAAGCCAATTCATTTGTTTTTCATTTTAAATAGTGCAGGACTTCAACTTGTTTTCATGTTTTGAAAGAATGGAATAGAATGAGAACACATTTTTGTTATTCTTTTGTATGCCATGGAGTGACACACTGAACAAGTGTTTGTTCTCCATTAATTTAACATAATGATTGGGATTCATATCTGATCAATATACTGTACAATTTAGATCGTTTTCCTAGTCTTATTATGTGCAGGAATAGTCTGGAAAATACACCGTTCAGACAATTATTTTGTTGATCTTGATCTCTTTTGAGCTTCAAACGTTAACCATCTTGGAATTCCCTACCAATGAATAAACCCACCATGTTTGGTGAGAATCGGGGATGAAAACAATGCCCTTGACTGTTTTGGCAGATAGTGTAATGACTTTGGATACAATTGTTTATGCTTAATTACACTTCATGCAGACAATTTGCACGAGACTAATCAGTCTGTTGTTTCTTTGTAACAGTTAAACAGTGCTTTGATTTCAAAATGTAATCCAATTATATTTGGCTTGATTCACATATTGAATGCATGGTACATGGGGCCATACGGTTGGTGTTGTGGTTAGTACCGTTGCCTGTGCAGCAAAAAGATCCGGGTTTGCGACCTGGTTGTAACAATGGCCTTTCTGCGTGAAGTTTGCGTGTTCTCTCCATGTGTGCGTGGGTTTTCTCTGGGTTCTCCAGCTTCAGGTTATTTGGGAGAGTGAATGGTTGTTTGTCTCTGTTTGGCCGTGCAATGGACTGGTGACTCCCCCTTTTGCAGCCACCTATGTCAGCTGGGATTGTCCCAGGACCCCCATGTGGAGGATAAAGCAATAAACCAGGCATGGCCAAAGTCCAAAAATCGTGGCCCTCGGTCAGATCTTGTACGGCCCGCAGCTTTGGTTTTATAATGTATTATTTATGGCCCAAGAGGGACTGGGTGTTGCGCTTTGAACCCAGAGTCCTGGGTTCAAAACCCACCTGGGGTCAGATTCATGCATTCATCGCATATTATGTTATTTGACTCCAGATGTGAAAGAAATGTGACAGAAAGCCAATGTTTTTTCCATTTTTTCACTCCTGCGTGGCTTAGATTTGGTTACATTGCCATTTAAAAATGATAATTGTGACAATGAAGATTAAATTATTATAAAACATTACATTTGTATGTAACTTTTACGGTTAAAAAAAAGGTCTTTAAATCTTCACATTATCAAATCTGGCCCTCGTTTGGACACCCTTGCATCGTTTTGTCTATTTGTATTTTGAATGTAATGATCTGGCCCAGATCAGTTGCAAGAAATCCTCCCTTGTGTTTTTTCAAATCTATGGAGAGATTGGGCAGATGGTGGAACGGTAATGTTTGCTCGAGGAATGGGAAGTCCTGAGAGGCGTTTTTTCATCCCATCTTGTGCCACTGTGCACCAGCAGGTTCATAATAGCTCTGCTTAATGAGGGCTATGATATACCTCCACCACTTTATTGGCAGGACCTGGATTCTTTCCTAGTGTATAAAACCATTATTCATTATAAAATAAGTCCTGGCTCCAAACGAGCCTAATGCAGTGCATCTATAGATAGGGGATAGAAGAACACAAACACATAAATGATAATGGAAACAGGAAATTCAATTTTCGTTGCCTGTCATAATGTACTCTATAATGAAAAAAAGAACTTGTGCTGGCAGATGATGGGTTAGTGGCTCTCAGTATCAAGCCATATTTGTGACCCCATCATACATAAAAATAAATATAATAGTGGAGGCAAGTGCCAGGGTTTCGGTTTATTCATCATTTTTGTCATCATTTCAACTAACATACATTTTTCAATGAAAGTGGAAAAATAATCATTTGAAAAATGTGATTTCACTAACACAGACTGAATCTTAGCTGGAGCAAAAATAGTTAACAGTATATTTGTACAAAAATAAAGAGGGTGTACTTTGACACATTAGAATTTTCTCTTCATGGCAAGAAGATGAATAATTACAGTAATTACAGCAATTAGCAACTCCTGGAGTATATATAAGTATCAGTAAATGTTTTGAGATGTAGTTGGAAAAACCTTAATTGATTTTAAGAGGGTATATTTTTTACAAATTGCAGTTAAACTGTAGCATATGAAAAAAATGTACCAAGATCATTTATTTGCAGGAATAGTACAAGGTTGCAAAAGGTTGTACACAATAGTTGGTTAATCATGATAATAAATGATAGAAACAGGCATCTTTTTTTAGTTTGAATTTTAAATATCGTACATGAGCAACATTATGCTATGCTGTTCTTGTGTCATTAAGTTAGGCTGTAGTAAAACTGATGTCACTGATGTCGATATATATTTATATACATATGTGTGTATATATGTATATGTTTATATATGTACTGTATGTATATATGTACTGTATGTATATATGTGTGTGTATATATAAGTATATATGTATGTATATATGTATATAAATGTATATATGTTTATATGTATATATGTATGTATGTATATATATATATATATATATATATGTGTGTATATATATATGTGTGTATATATATATATATATACATATATATATATATATATATATATGTATCTATAAATAAATAAATAAATAAACAAACTCAACTCAAACTTTATTTCTAGAGCACATTTAAAACAACCAGGGTTGACCAAAGTGCTGTACAGATTAAAAGCAACACCGATGATAGAAAATGGCCCATACAAAGCCGCAGTTACAATAAATAAAATAAATAGATAACAAAATACATAAACACAGTGCAATATAAGGAAGTTAAAATTAGATTTAACATTTTGCCTGAATCCACTTAAACTTGGTTAAAAGCCCGGGAGCCCGAGGAGCAGGTTGTTCCAGAGCCTAGGGGCTGCTGACACAAAGGCTCGGTCACCTTTGGTTTGTAGCCTCATTTTGGGGGTGGTCAGAAGCAGCTGATTGGCAGATCTCAGTGTTCTGGCAGGGGCGTGAATACAGAGGAGCTCAGTTAAGTATTGAGTTTCATAGAGGTGTGTATATATATATATATATAGGTAATACTTACACCTTCAAATTTTTACGAGATTCGATTCTGTTCTACCTTCACTTGATCTCTGCCGGTGTAAGTCGTAAATACACTGTATGTGAGGTCCAGAGAAATGACACATGAATGAAAAGAAATGGACAGTACTTTTGAGTAATAAATTCCTTTGTAAATAATCGACTAATCGGTTAATTGTCATTCCTCATGCAGGAATATAATTTTCAAACCTGGCTATTTTTAGAAAGTTCTACTTTTTCTTTCTGCTGAGTCTACATTGACTGTCTTTGTTCCTGTGTGCTTAGCCTTATGTGGCTTATGTGCCTCTGTTTCTGCTGTGCTGTCTTAAGCCCCAGGTGGCCTGGAGGCTGGGGTTTTCTGTTCCATTGTGGGTTTGTGTTTGATTTCACAACAGGTGTTGAGACATTTCATCTTCTCATCTTGAGCTCTGGGTAAAAGCAGGGTCTGCAAACACACTGTAATCCACCACCAGCAGCTACATAACATAGTCCAAGGTTTCCTGATCCCTATTATATCCATTGAAACAACAAATTCAAATCTTTCTTGTGAGATCAAACACGGCAAACACTGAAACCTGCATTCAGTTCACTTCTGTTCAAGCTGAAGTAATTCAGAGCTCATTAAAATGTTGTCTAACTGCAGGTAACAAGGAGCAGCTGGAGTCGCACATTAATTATGAGTATTTTCTTCTTCTCACACAAGAGCTTCAGGTTTGTGATTTATTGTTTAACTTATTTCTGTTTCATCAAGGATTGAGACTACTGCTCAAATGAGCTGTTGAGTATATAAACATTGAGACATTAGCTTTATTGCAAGAGAAACATTACACCTGGTGGTAGATTAGATTTAAAGCAGGAAGTTCAAGTCACAATAAAGTGTAAAATGTGAAGAGTGGAAATGAACTGCACGTATAATGAAATGAACTACATCTTATTCAGTAGAGAATAAAAGGTAAAATACTTCATCGTATTAACCTGACCCTAACGGAGATTGACTGCTGTATTCAACATTAGAATTTAAAATGGGGGGCCCTAAACCTCAAGCAGAGATTCATGTAACAGAAATGTTGTAAAACAGTGGTCACACCAACATGGTGCCCACGAGCACCTGGTTGCCCGTGGGCAGCCAATAAGGTGCCTGCAGCACAGTTCTAAAAATAACATTGACAAAAGTGATGGAGCACAGCTGTATGTGAATTCATCCACAGTTGGCCGTTGATTATTGTGATCGCTCATCGAAATGTTCGGCGATGTCCATAGGAACTCAGGCTTGCCCCTTGCTGACCATTAACACCTTTTCTGTGGAGGTCGTGTACAGCTAAAGGAAAAGTCTTAAATTCTGCCTCATTAAGATGCTAAAAACTGTCATTAAGATGCTAAAAACAGATTTGCTCTGACTGAGACAGATAGGTGTGTGTGTGAGTGTGTGTGTGTGTGTGTGTGTTTGTGTGTGAAAGACTGACAGATAGACGGTTAATGCTGCTGATAATAAAACAAAAATGATGCATGTTTTGTTTTCATAGGATAACTGCATGTTGTATGAAATCACTTGCATGTATCCATGTGATCACTCGGTCAAATATCATTGATATTGTTGATAAAGATTTGTCATAATCGTTAGGTGTTTAAGCACTGGAATGAATGTGTATGCAATTAAATGCATAATATTCCTCATTTAAATGGTAAATTGCATAAAATGTAAATATGGAAGCCCTCCATATTATTCCCCACCCTTCAGGTAGCTCTCACTCTCAAAAAGGTTGGTGACCCCTGCTATAAAATATTAAATTACACTGGGACACACACATAATTCTTTTTCTTAATATGGTCCGATTTAAAGGAGAGGAAAATGTAGAATTATGATCTAAAAGCTCCGCTAAGGTTCAAATGTATTTCAGCTCCCCTGTCAGTTAACTTAAGAAAAAATGTCTTTGATTTGAGGACTTTAAATGTCTTGTTGAAGGTTAGGTTTGCGGTGAGAAATAATTTCTCCTGGTTTTAATAAAAAGATTAGGTTACAGCTTCTCACCATGAAACTGGAAGGTGGAGTCACATCAGTTTCCCAAGGTTTGCTTTTATCAGGATGTGTGAGTTCATTGTGTCGAGCTAAGAAACCTCAGAACATTGTCATCTTCTCTACCCCCTGCTGCTGAAGCCTATGGTGAAGGTAACTATTTTCAAATGCCTGCGTACTTAAAAATAGGTTTGTCATCACATTTTTTTTTTTTTTTTTTTTTTTTACTTAATGAACACTTTCATTCAGTGGTGCATTGTCTCGACACAGAATGCTACACTGGTTCAGCATCTGTCACATTGCAAGTTGCTGCTTTTTCAAACCAATGTGTTTTCTTGTTCCTCTTTTAATGACAATACATTATACTTATAATGAAGAAAATATGTACTTTTTAATATCTCTAACCTACCTACCTTTTAATAACTTCGACCTCCACCTTTCGCAAGCTGCTTATGACCAAAAACTCCAGTCTCCAATTTAGATTAAATATGAGTTCAGTAAGTAGAATAGTACTTGTGTTCGAGCAGGGCAGACTCCTGTCATGGTAGATTTGGCAGCAGAGGAAAGGCCAGTGACTGTTTGAATGAGCATAGTGATCACTGCAGTTTTCTTCAGACTGCAGTTGTTAGAGGCATTGAGGTATAATCTCATGGGCTAACTCATATTGTTGTAATAGATACATCAGCAAAGCACTGACAGGACAGATGGTAGTCGGGAATGCAGAAGGTTCCACAAGATGACCGCCATGCAGCTTACCTGCAAACTGTTGCCTGGTGACAATGAATAACTGCTTCATGTATGCACACATGCGGTGTACAGCAGGATTTTTGATTAATTATGGGGAGTTTTGCATTTTTCATTGTCATTATTATCATTTTTTTTATCATCTTCTATTAGCCTGGCTTATGCCAAGCTGAGATTGGGTATGAGTCTGGAAAGGGTGTAATCACCTCCCTCTGGTAAAAGGCACGACCAGCTGACCACTGGCAGTTGTTGGTCTTTGAAACAGGAGAAACTCATTTCAGGCCCAGTTGTGTAAACATAAATTGTGCAAACAAACAACTAGAACAAGGAAACACGATAATTATGTAAAACAGAAAATGCTATAATAGTGTTTTTATTTACAATGTATATGTACAAGCGAAAGTGGGCTATATTGCCAAGCAAAAAAGTAAAGGCTCTGCTGTCATGTATGTTTCTGCAATCAAAAACTGGTTCCGCCTTTCAGACAGTTCCTCCAATCACCACACAGAACCCCTGCGTCCATACCCGCCTACTGCTCCATTGACTCTGAGAGAAGCTGAGCTTCCCTGGAAGAGAAGTTTTTGACAAATTTGCTCAATCACCGTTGAGCTCACCTCAGTGGAAAAAAAACTATTCTGTGCTGTCCCATAGAGAAAAGTTGAAGCTGAGCTTCAAGTGGTTTTAGCACGGATGCTGCTATGGGAATATGAAAATCACAAACTAGTGACACGATCTAATTGCACTAATCTAGCGCACATTTAGTATTAAAATGTAAATACAACACTTAGCACAATCACCACTGACACTGACATAGATCAGTTGCCTCTCTACGCAACTGGATAGACCGACAACCAATCAGACCCATGATCTAGATAACGTATGCAGCGCGACGGAAAATGTGTCAATAAATGTGCATGTTGTAGTTTTTTTGTAGCGATGGCAATCTAGGAATGGCATCCAACGACTTTTGTTCGGGTGAACTCTGTAAAGCAAACCGCTTAGACTAGAACCAAAAGCCAAAGGGCCGCCATGTTGGATGTATACAAAAGCTGCCAGATGTCGTTTCTCTGTCAGCGTGTTCTGCCTCTAACGTGCCAGGGGAAAGAAATATGTTTGTGATTGGTTGCCTTTTTAAGAGATTCTGAAGTTGGGCAAAAGTCCTTGTCCTTGCCAGACATGTCTGCAGAGGTGAATCAAATCGCTGGCAGACTCTCCACTGGGTCCATCCAGGCTAATATTCTATGCTCATTTCATTTACCCTCACTTATAACAACAACTTCTGATGAAAGTTTGGGCTGTTCACTCCTCCTCTTGGTAAGTAAATCACTAACCATGAAGACAAATGGCCAGCTACAGCAGCTGATGCTCCACTGAGGAATGGCTTAGTGATATTGGATGTTTATTAGAACAAGAGAAAGAGAGAGACATTGAAAGGATGAGGCAGTTAGAGTAAATCTGCACAGTACGGCTCTTTAATCTTCATCTGAAGGCAGTTCACAAACTGGTTGTGATCAATATCTGATTTCCACCCACACTGGCATCACGCCTTGGCAGCGTTTGAGCCTGACATCATCGTACAGGTGTCATCAGAGTTTTATAACCAATAATAAAACACACTTAATAGGATTATGGGGAAAACCTTTTCACACCAATACGGGACATTTACATTTCATTAAGTTTAGGGCAGAAGATGATGCCTAACAAGATCACACAGATCTGAAGAGATGTGTCTTGTTGGTATTGTTGCAAGATTGTTGTTTTGTATTTTTTTTTTTTACCACATCAGGGACGATATTTTTTTATCATGAATGAGTAATGATAATCCCTTTGTGTGTGTTGGTTTTCTCTGTGTTCTCCAGTTTCCTCCCACAGCCCAAAAACACACAGATTTTAGCATTAGGCAAATTGTGAGGATGAGAGTGAATGGTTGTTGTTGTCTCTATGTGGCCCTGTGATGGACGAGCGACCAGTCCAGGGCAGGGTGTATCCCGCCTTTTGCCCTATGTCTGCTGGGATTGGCACCAGCGCCCCCAGCAGCCCTCATATGGAGGATAAAGTGAGTGAGTGTGAAATAAGGATGGTGGTATGATGATAAAGAATGAAACGTCTTTGATCTACCAATTGTTAATTTCAATGTAATCATAAAGCCCCATGTATAATTTCTCCATATCCAACATTAGAAGCACAAAGTGCTCAATTAAAGGAGCATAGTTACTTCATTAGACAGGTGAGACGAGAAAGTTAGTTCCACCCATATCTCACCTCATGAACAATATCAGCCACTTTCCTCAAAGCAATTACTTGGATCTGGATCTAGTTGGAACAAACAGCCCTCATATTTATGGATTTCTGTATTTGCAGTGTTCCTCTAGTGTTGCAGGATTGATGGTGTTGGACATGCATATTAGTTGCACAAATGTAATTTAGCTCACTTTTGCTCTGTAGACAAAACAGAGGAGATTGCCCAAGTCTCATAAACGATTCAAACTGATTTCTGATGAAGAGTAAATTCATCCCCGAGTACAGTTAACGTCCTGCCACTGGACCATGACCAAACCGTCCAGAGAGCCGAGAGGCCTTTTTAGCCTTGAAATGTTTGATAAGCTATGCATGTGGAATATTAATGCTACTGTTGCATACAGTATCATTTGCATTCTAACCAACGTGCTGGAAGAGACTGTGACAGAAATGTTGTGTGGGGGCTGCAGCACTTAGATATATTTTAATGGATGTTCAGAACTAGAGCTGAAACAATTACTTTGAGATCGTCATCATTTCCAGGTTTGATGAACACTATTCAACGTTTTTTCAACATTACCTGACATTTTATGGACCAAACGTTTACTCGATTAATCGAGAAAATGATTGACTGATTAATTGATTGTAAAAACGAATCATTATTTGCAGCTTATTATTAGGTGAGCAAGTATCAAAGGGTGTTTAAGGGGTTAAAATAACAAAAGGAAATCAATAGTTTGAACTAAATTCTTTTAATGTTTTATGAAATTCAAAGTTGTGCATTCAATGCCAAAAATACAATGTTTTCTGCAAGAAGAGGGAAAATAAGAACTATACAGTATGTGCCTAAGAAATTTAAAGGAACTACAAAATAATATTTTATTTAAAACAACATTTTTTATGTTAAAGCTAGAGCACCAGTCCTCCCTTTAGGACACTATGTTACATTATTACATTTCTTGTCAGTTACTGCAGAAATTGCAAGTCAGCTCTGGCAGTAAGTGAACTTTTACTCAGGCTGTTCAAAAAAAAAAAAGAAAAGAAAAAAAAAGCACATAGAACCAAACCCTTTGCATGAATGATATGAAATGATGCTTGACAATAGCTTGGCTGCAGTAGAGGATGATCTGTGCGTATGTGACATCAAGTGAAAGCAGAGGCTTGTTGATGAATGGGAGAGGGTGTGATTTTAAATTTGAACACACCACATTTTCTTTACACCGTATCTACGTGTCACATACATCCTGAGATTGTATGGCAAGGGTCCGGTCCTCTACAACGACCCGAGCAGGATGGAAGGGTCACAACCTTCATGCCGTGATCCAAATGGTTGGAGGCTGCTCATTAATATAGATACGGTTTTTATAGGAATGGCTGTTGAGCTAAATTATTCAGAGGGTTCGGGGGAGACATATGGGCCAGTGTCTTCAGTAGCACAGCAAACTGTACATGTAAATACCTACTGCAGGTCAGGTGACGCTGAAGAATAAGCAGAGAATGTGTATGTGAAGAGTGCTGGGAGTGAGTCTTTGCAGTCCTAAGTCATGAACTCTAATAGTGTTATCAATTCACTCCATGGAGCTGAACAGTGTCACTTTTTATGGAGTAATTCATCTCACTTTCTGCCCGTCTCTGCTTAGAGAGACATATGTGATTGCAGACACTTGTGTTCGATTCCTCCAGCGACTCCGTTAGCTTTGCTCACTGCTTAGACTGCTGCTAACTCCGCTACTTAGATATTAACTCAGCCAAGCTAAGAGGCGACAGATTTTGTGGCTACTTTGCCAACATCATGAATAGGGATGCATGATGTTATCGGCATAATATCAGTAGATATTTACAGAAGCGTATTGTATTCACCTAAAATAATTTTTAAAAAGGCTCTTACGAGATTATTACAACCAACGGAAGCAAAACGCTTCCGTAGATGAGAAGCTCCAGGAGGATCAAGTAGCCCTCCTGCCCAGTCGGCCTGCCTGACCCCGTACAGTGCTAACGTATGTAAATAGTTCCACACAACATGTTGACGTGACTACCTTCTACTGTAGGTTCGCTATTCAATTCAGCTTTTGGCTAAATTACCCGACAAACATGTCTGTGAGACCATTTATTTTCGTCGTGCTGTACGAGGAATTGAACATGAAAGACATTCCATTCCTTGAATATCTGGGACATTTTTGCTTTCAATTCAGTGATCAAGGACGGAAAGCTTCTCTGCTATCTCATTCACTCAGAAAGATCCCCCCACAAAAATGTCTTGTTAAAACAGATGTGTGAATTTTTTTTCCCCGTAAAGACAGACCCTGGAAAAAAAAATCTCTTTTTGTTATTTTAGGTGAATGCAATACATTTCCGTAGATATTGGCTTTAAAATGTGTTATTGTATATTGGCAAACACATGACAAAGATATGCTAAATAGGCTGCTACCTCCTTGACTTCCATGCTGGCGCCCTCTATAACAATTTGCTCTGTGTTTATTTATTTTTTTCAATTAAGAAAATGTATATCTACAACTGTTGCGACATGAGTATGAAAAATATGATGCTAATTTCACTACAGAAGAAACTAAATGACCTCTTCAGTTAGACGCAGCGAAAAACTTGTCGCAAACGAAATACTGCCTATGTCGGTATTGGTTATCGGCACAGAGGGTAGCACTCCTGATATATCAGCATATCCAATATTGGCAAAAAGTCCAGTATCATGCAATCCTTAGTGTATAACCAGAATGATCACACACCGAAACCAACCGAAACCAACAAAACTAGAACAAACTTTACTGTCAAGAGGGAGAACAAACTTTAAACTTAACTTTCACTGAGCACCTGCTCTGAAATCAATGTTAGCTGAAACAAACTTAACGTTATTTAAAGCGACAAGTGACGTTAGTCACAATTATGTCACATTTTGAAACATTTTCATGAGAAACAATGGGAGCTACTGCATCTGAAGACTTAGGATTACAATCCCTACATATAACGATACATCTTCTATATCTTTCAAATATCTACATCACCTTTCCCAAACTGGAACAAATCGGGTCCATAGACTTCTGATCAGCCAACAGTCATGTTACCTGTCCTCTGGCATTCAATTTATGATATTTTTGTGCGGAATAATTTCCCACTCAGTGTGAAATAATTACAATAATAATTAATATTATCATTGTTTTCAGAGAAAGAGAAATACATCAGTGTTATGCCACTGTGTTGGAACATGTTTGCCACAGAGTATGAGTCATACACTGTCTGGCGATACTAAGCGTATGAGTAGTGGGGTTGAATGGCACACGGCATGCTATCGTGCTCACAGTGTCTGCTGATACCTGCATGTGTGTTGCCACAACACACTGGGAAGGCAATATCTGCTGATGTTTATGCTGAATTCTGACAAGATGGTAAAAACCTTTTTCGATATTTTGACGAACCAACACTGTGAGAGAGAAGGAGAGAAGGAGAGAGAGAGAGAAAGGGAGAACAGGGTGGTGGTTTTAAATCGTTATGAAACTGTGCCGGGACAAATTAAATTAAAGTGGGCCCCCAACTGTCTAAGTAATTTGTGTGTTTTTACACAAGTGCACTGAATTCTGATTGAATTTAATAGGTTGCGTATTGAAACGCTGAGATGTATACAGTTTATATTCATTAATTGTTCAGGATCATTATCCTTATTTCCTTAAATCCTTATCATAACCTCCACTGTTGCTCTCATTTCAGTGTTCGTGTCTATAAGTTTAAAGAGGGAGCCGAGTGTGAGCACTGAAGTTTCTCATGGAATATGATAGAATATTTACTGATGCAATATTTATCTTTGTATTTATATTTATCTTGCCTCCAATATGCTGTCATGCAGTTTAAGATTATTTGAGGTCCTGGGAAAAAGGATGATTTCATGCATAATGAGATTCTTCCTGTCTGATTTAAATGCTCATAGTAGATAGATGCTCATTTGAATTTCAATTATCCGATTCTTGTTTAGAGACTCCTGCCATCGGATTGTTTGACGGAGCATGTCCATGAACTCCTCCAACTTGTTGATGATCATAGTTCGGTTGTTGCACGTATATATGCTAAATTACCACATGTCATCTTAAGATACACAAGCCCTTTAAACATTAATGGAGAAGCAGTCTAACACCGCTGTACGAACAAATTGAACAAGCACTCCTTTTTGGGGAGGGTGAGGGAGCCTTTTGAGACACGTCGTGCGTACACTGTTAATGGCTTCCCTTTTGAGATGAAATGCTTTAGTATTTTGTGAATATGTTCAGGACATTGATTGGCTGCCCTCAGCTGTTACTGCTGTTCAAAGAAAGTATATTCATACAGAATATGTAGCCAAAATTGTCCAGCATTTAGTTGCTCCTTGTTGTCATGCTTTGATAAAAGTAAACACTGTGGATGGCCATTTGTAATGATACATAGACTTATTCAACACGTCTGACATCTACACCTGACATGGATGATTACCCATACTTAATTTGCACATTAGAACACGTAATGCTGTAAATTGCAGGTCTATAACTTCTTTTTGTTTTGGCTGCTCCTGATTAAGGGTCACCACAATAGATGTTTATATCTATCCTCTGCATCCTTCCTCATCACACCTGCCACTTTCTCTCATCACATTCCTTTTCTCATTTTCACCTTCTTTGTTTTCTTGTACCTGGCACCTCCATCCTTAAAATTCTCCTTCCAACATACTCTGTATCTCCTCCCAGGACAAAGACCATACCACCTAGTGACTGGAAGTCTGGCTGTTTTTAAAGATTCGGCTCTTTTGGCACGGCTCCCTTAGCACTCACAGTCTTCTATTTTAGCTTAATTTAGCAATTATGAATGGTTTTTGTGTTGGTAAGCAGTTACTATTTTTTTTTTAACATTTTAATCAAAACTTTAAATGAACAACTGAACACAGAACATGCACATAACCTAACCAAGTGCCAGGTGCTGCTTCTCTTTCGGTTTTCACTAGTATCTTCAATTTTGCCCTGACAATCTTGTATTTAAATTTGGATCCCCCGTCTCTCTGTCACTCTGTGTGTACCTGGCCTGTACCACATCTGCCCCTTGCTTCTTTTACATATGGTATGGTCCTAGTCTTTGTCATTGGCCACATGGTCTGTCCTCAAGATAAAGTCCCACCCCTGCCTGCATGGATTCCTCAGCAGAGCTGAGCAGGAACTGCAGAACGTTCAGCTCTACTCGTTCGCTACAAAGAATCGGCTCTTAGAGCCGGCTTGTTCACGAACGACACATCACTTCAGATTATTACAATCATCTCATGCGCTGCACTTCTAAAATGCTCTTTCCTGATCTTATCCACCCTTGATCGTGAACCCTCACATCTTCTGCTGCGCCACCTAAAACTTTGCTGCCTGTCTCTTTCTTAATGGCACTGTCTCTAGTCCATACATCATAGCTGCTTTCACTACTGTCGTGTTTGCTCTTGTTGAGACCTCCCTGTCACAAATGACTCCCGAAACTCCATCAGCTGCACCCTGCCTGCACTCCCTTCCTCACATCACACCAATTTTCTACACAGTCGCAGGTACTTGAACTCATCGACTTTCATCACCTCTGCCCCTTGCATCTTCACTTCACCTCCACTCTCATTCAACTCAATACATGCCCCTCTCATCATCTCTCCAAGCCCGGCTGAAGCTGCTCTCTACTCTCACTACATATCACACTGTCACACATTTGCAAACACTGTAGTCCATGGCGACTCTTGCCTAACCTCATCTGCCAGACTATCCATCAACGCTGCAAGCAAGAGAGGATTCCAAACCGATCCTTGATGGAGCCCCACCTCCACCTTAAGCCATTCACTTACTTCAACAGCACTCCTCTCAGATATTTCACTGTTCTTATACATGTTCTGCACCATTTCTTTATATTTACAGTTCATACCATAAGCAACCTGTTGCAGGTCATTAACTAGAGACATATTGAACACTCTTAGTGCACTCTGGCCCACTAATTGCTACGGAGATTTTGATTATCAGGTGAGACGACCAAAGATGGAGTTTCTGGAGTCACTGATGTGTTAAGTTGAAAAGCTTCATTGAAGATACCACAGATTGGAGGAGAACTGAGACAATGCCTGGCATCTGAACAGTAAGGCGTCATGAATGGCTGAAGATTCACAGTGATGATTCATTCAAACTGCTGTGTGGTGTTGAGTTGTTCTTTTTGGGATGAAAAGATAGTTTTCAGTCCTGTGATAGACTGTTGACTTGTGTTCCCGACCCCAGTGTCAGATGGGGTTAGTTCGTGCCTCTCTCTGACCCTCAAAGGATAAGCAGTATAGTACCTGGATGGCTGTATAGATTGATTTTCTGGTGGATATTTTAGGACACTGTGAACTACCTGGAGCCTTCACACTGTGCTTGCTCTGTGGTGATTTTCACAGCCATGTTAAATTGTACATTTTGTTGCATCTTACGCTGTCGTGTTACTCTCCCGTCACAAAATTGTCATCCTCGGTAGAATCGGGACATATTTAAAACGGCAGAACATTTATTTCATAACAGTTACTACATTTTTGTGACTAGTCAAGGGAGACTCAATAGAAATGACTGCTACAGGCTTGCTGTAATGGGCCACCAAACAATGTGTAGGATGTCATTATGATTTATTGTTCTTCCCAGAATGTGCCCCCGCTGGTCTTTTGTGTTTTATTTTTACTTCTTGTTGGAAGTTTGTAAAAAAAAAAAAAGGGTAAAAGTATGTGGGGTATGTGGGATGGAATAGGGTTATAAAAGAGAATATGCAAACTAGAATTAGGAAATAAACTATATATTTTTTTGTTTTACTAAGAGATGGGTGGTATTTTTCTGATGTGAATCTACTTTACCCTGCAAAATACCTCCTTTATCCTCCGTCTTATATCATGAGAAGCCCTACACAGAACGCAGGTAGTTTCATTCAATTCATGTCATTTGAGCTTTGCCTCATCACTCACAGTTAAACCCCTGTCCAGAGCCATCATTAGTTAACAGAAGACACATCAATCACACATAGTAAGATGCATGCGTGTGGACTTGAGATCAATGGTATGTTGTGTACAGCTGGTGGGTCAATAAGAGAGGATTTGTGAAAAACAGGACAAGCACAGCGTGTTTGACCACAAAGGGACAGTCAAGGAATATTCTTTGACCCCATTCCTTCAGCACGCTGTACTTTATGATGCACCTGAATGCAGCAGACGTAAATCGAATCTGCACTTACGCATTCTTGGCATTTGGGTATGTGTCTTTGCCATGCTGAGAGAAACAAATGCCTCAGCCACATTTAATGCTTTTTTCCTGTTGGAAGAAATGAAATACTCACTCACTGGTTAGAGCAGCAGAGTGGAAATATTAAAGTGATATTTCAAATGAGGGAAAAAAAAACCTTTTATTTTCTACATGTATTCCCTAAATGATCACATGAACAGCACTTATTCATTTGCACAATGAGAATGTCACGCTGACAATATTGTACCTAATAGGGTAATATTAAAAAATGTGGCATTTTCCTGGTAATTTGTGGGAAATTATATGGCGAGGCAATACGTCCTAGGCGTATAATGCATGTGTGAGAAGTAGAATGGGGAAATTCACTTCAGAATCTCACTGAATTTGTTGTGTTCTATGAATATCCTCACCCACATTTGTTAACACGAGGTTTAGAAACAATTCATCCGTGTCTGACATGCAATTCTGACGAGCAGTTAACCAAACGTATAACATGTAAGACCTCTGATTTCCACTACTTTACTTTTTCCTTGTACCATTTTATCTCCAGTCCATGTTTTTGATAATATTATGCCATGAATATGCATTAGTGACTGCTCTTAAACAGTTCTACTACTTTGTGACACCACCCCACAGCCTTCCCCCCCAACTCAATTTACAGTCAAATATTAGTTGGAGATCAATCTCTGAGGAAATATCCATAGAAAGCCTTTGCATATTTAGGTGTAAAAGCTTTTCCTATGTGAAGCCAAGGGAACCTTTCAGGCCAGAGAAATAACCCAATAACATTTTCTGGATGGAGCTTTTAGCATAGGCAATATGTGTGACTTCTATCAGCCCTGTTGTAAAAGTGTGGTTTTATATTATATTTAAAAACAGAATGTCCTGCCAGCAACATGGGTTGCCAAATTTGTGCATTTTTTTTAATAGTTGAGTGAGTTAATTAACGAGTCAGTTAATTGTATCGTATATTTCATCACAAACAAACGTTGTACGTTAATGTCATTAATGACTGTTTGGTAGAATGTCCCAGTGAAGGTGCAGCTCAGAGGTTGTTTGAACCAAACTTAGCACAAAAAGTAAAGGGAAATTGTATAGCTTAACTTAAGCCTAACTTAATTTTCAGGCATTTTAACTTCTTCTTCTGCTAATTGCATTAGTGCTTTGGTCAGTGTGCACTAATATACATCATTAATCCATCTATAAATTGCAGGAAGGTCTGTCTCTCGAATCGATGGTACGATTGATTTCAAACTTGACAGGTGTCTTGCTACGGGCACAAGTAAGTGCAGTGACAAGTTTGAATATATTGTTAAATATATTGGTAAAAGAAGCACACATTAGCTTTCGCCGCTCTACTGTAGCCATTCCCCCTCTCACTCACACAGCACTGTGGGCTACCTGAGAGTATAAACAGGAGTGCAAGATGTGTGGGTAATTATAATGTCTGACCTCAGCAATAAAGACTCCCTAAATGCGGTGTGCCTGCATTAAAATGAGTCAGCGGATTTTGCTAAATGCGGTTTACTTGCATTACAATGAGTCAGTGGATTTTGCAATTCATTTTTGCAACAATTCACCAACAAACACAGGTATGCAGTGGCTATTCAAAAATATGTAAAGCATGATGTGCAATAAACTGACACTTCAAATAGCCCAGCCTATTTTGGACAGTCTTTAGACTTTGAATAAACAAACGACAATTCCGACTGCAAGGTCCCAAATTTAAACGAGCGATAATGGTCCCAAATTTAAGAACGTTTCAGAATCCCACACATGCAAAGCCCAACCAGCTACAGACAACAAGTGGCGGACGGAATAGCATCTTGCACTCTTATTGACATTGATATCAAAGACATTTTAAAAGCCACACATGCAGCCCATCTTTGACATATTCACCTAATCGTACATGCATGTGATGTTATTTGCCTCTCACACAAAAATACAGTAAAAACAGGCACATATTGAACAGGTTCTGTACTAGTTGGTTAAATTTAGGGTCAATAAAATGTCAGAAAATGTTGATCAGTGTTTTTCAAACCTGGAAGTGATGTCTTGTTTTTTCCACTAACCAAAATGATTCAGTTTTAATGATTTCTTTGAGAAACCAGAAAATATTCACACTTAAGCTGAAAAACCATTAAACTTGCTTTAAATCTTTGAGAAACACTCAAACCAATTAGTGGATGATCAAAATAGTTGATTAATTTAGTAATCGAGTAACTTTTTCAGTGCCAATTATATTAGTAATGGCATGTAACAGAATAATGTTCATTAACATCCCCACCAACAACATTTAAGTATTTGCACTTGACATAAGGCCTGTGTTTTGCTTGTCAATGAGATTATCGTACCTTTGGCAGCGGACCTTGCTGGTGGGTTGCCAAATGCATCATATGCAATTACTATTTTTCCTTCTCCATACTCTTGCTTTCAACTAATTTCTGGCCAAAAATGAATGTATGCTAATGAGGCTTCATGATTAGGTTTCACAGGTAATATCTAATTGCATTGTCAGATCATTCATCATCATCGTAACTCCTAAGTTTTTCTGTCACTCTTCACTGAGTCCTTAATTACTGAAACCCCACAAAATCTCCCCCCCCCCCCCCCGACTAATATTATAATATAGATGAAGTTTGAGCAAACAGATCAGTAAATGTCTTTCTTTTCCAATCAGGAGGTTGAGCTTAAGCATTTCTAAAATTATTATTATTTGTCTCTGCACCCATTAGTAGAATTCATCTGGAAAATAACCAAATCCCTTCTGCACATGTGTGATTATGCCAATCATGCATCTAGTAAGTGGCAATGAATGGTGACAAATGACATTTCCTGAAATGACAGGTGCACATATGTCTATAATAGCATGTGGTTATTAGAACAGGCAAACAGCATGTGTAGTGTTTTCATTATGAATGTGTTTCTAATTTCGTATCAGCCCTTGGGGGCTTTGGTACCTTCACAGTGACACTGTGCATGTTTATTAGTTTCCTGCAGTGGTCATATTCACTGGTATGGTTAATAATCATCAGCCATGACAAAAAAATGACAGTATGCATTGCCAGAAATGTTGAATATTTAGTAAGGAAGGCAAATTGTGGCAAATTCAACCTTACTGACAATTTAGCCCAGTGGCCAGATGGGTGGAGTGGCTTAGTGGTTAAGACCGGTGCGAAAGACATCATGGTCGCAAGTTTGACTCCACCCCTGGCTGATTGTACTCAATTCCATTGTAAGTCGCTTTGGATAAAAGCGTCTGCTTAATGACATGTAATGTTATGTGTTACATAAAGCAGGACTGGGCTATTTGGACAAAAAACTAATTATACATAGTACAGTACATTTTGGCTTAGAAATGGCTTCACATGTGTCTTGTGTTTCTCAATGTTAATATTGTAGCAGGGGTGACACATAAATTAAAGTTTGGGCACCGTTTAGTGTAAAAATAATGCGTCAACAAGGACACAACTTCCTCTTGGGGCTGTGAGAGCACAGCTCTGCTTTGTTTTCCTCCAGCAAGCATGAGCGTGGCTTTATAGCAGTAGTGTAAATGGTATTGTAAAATCAGTTTGGTAGTCATGTAGTAAATGTAGTTTTAAGGCTGCAGTGGGGCCTATTGAGATTGTTATTTTAGGGAAAACAACAAGGCCATTTTACATATTTAGCAATGTCCAAATACAGTTGTCATATTGATCATGTCTGTAAAATAACAAATGTTTTATTTTAGAAGGTATAATGAAAGTATAATGGAATGATTTTATACTATACAAAAATGAGAAGAATCTATTCAAACATGCTGTTCTGCAGTGATGACATACATTTGCTTGTCGTGCTGTATCTTTTTCTTCACTGAGTCCAAATAAGTCATTAGATTTAAGTTTAGGGTTACTAAACTAAACTAAATCTATGCCAGGTGTTTGCTGCTGTTCTTTCTTGGTATTAAATTACAATATGCCCTGTTCATTAGGCAACCACTGCTGTAGTTGTTTATTGCTGCAACATATAAAAGTCAATACAAATGTAGTTTCATCATGCATTTTTAAGCTTGAACTGCAAAATATACAGAATTATTGTTACAACTGGAACTGGATGACTGTTCCTCTTAATTACCTCTTAATTATACCAATGCACAAATACTAAATGCTACATAAATATATTACGTAGGCCTGCAACTTACAGTATTATTGTTTTGAATAGACATAAAAATTGTGGTTATTTTCTCAATGAATTGATTTGTTGTTTGGTCCATGCAGACCAAACCATCATTATTCAGTTGTATGACTTCTTTGTTATATGTTATTTGTTATTATTATTATTGTTAATTGTGCAAACTATTGGTGTGTGTAAACAGAACCTAATGCACTGTGGTTTAAGAGCCCACTTCTTGCTGAGGTGTTTTCATTAATTTTATTATTGGTTGGGACAGTGTACACGCCTGGTAAATAAAAACAGCTTGAAAATGAAGTCTTTCATTGAACAAAACAGCAATGACCATTAGTCTGTGTGCCTTTTCCTCTCTGTTGAAGTGCAGGAAGGCTCTGCAGTAAGTCAGGGCAAGTTAGCAGCAGGGAGGAGAGACTTTATTAGAACTTGAAAAATGTGCACTCCCTTCTTTGGCCCTCGCCTATCTATCACAGAGAGGGAGAGAGGACACAGTTTGGTATATACTGCTGTTTTGCTAATTGTGTAGAGCCAGAGTTTTACTTGGAAAACACAAGGGTAATGACGAGGATGTATCAGTGATAGCCCATGTGGTGAATTCAGCCCTGCAAATAAATTCACTGTAAAGTTTCACTGTCTCTACTTTTCATTTTCAGTGGTTCATATTTCTGTCAGTTTTTATAGATGGTATGATGTTTTCTGAATTTGTTCAAGGCTTGTGCTGAAGGTGTAGCTGACCATATTGATCCACCATTAAACCGAGGTTGAGGTTGAGGCTTCACTGATTACTGATGAAACTCCCAGTACACATGCAGCATTTCATTTTACTGGAGTCCATGTTTTATGGCACTTTTTCTGCATAGTTTTTTAAGTATTGATGTTGGAGCACATTGAAAAATAAGTCATAGCATCCAGTATCCATATTACATAAGTCATGGTGTCCTTGAAGTGTTTCTTGTTTTGCTTTCCAATTCAGCATTTTTGACTGATGGTGCGATCCATTCATCTTTTCAGAAGCCAGAGTACCTCTTCTCTGAATGAAATGACTTCACGGCTGAGCAGAGGAAATGACGGGGGTGAAAAATTCAAATTCTGTCATGGTATACAAAAGTTTCAGTTGTTATAAATTGTGTCAAAAGTCAACGCTCTCCAAGTGAATTCATGTCCGAGTTATTAAGGATGTGTCAGAATACTAATTTGGTGATATCTCGTAATTGATACGCCAGGGTAAATATCAATCATTTGAAGTGTTCTAAAGTAAACAGTCCCTGCCAGTTTCACTCGCCAGGCGTCATAACTTCATCTCTCCTCATGGTGGAACTGCTCAAATGAATGAAGGAAACTTTGGTGGAAGTTAACGAGGGAAGAAGAGGGAGTTTACCGGGTGATAATGGTGGAGAAAGCTACGTTAAGAGATGCCTCATCTACGTTCAATACATAGACTTAATGCACTTTGTTCTCTATGTTGTGAATAAATACAGAAATCCTGCACTTTTAACTTGTTGTTTTCTACAGTTTAGACTGAATCATTGTATCGCAATATTTTTGGTATCAATCGGACGAATTAGGAATTACTGCAAAATTATAGTTGATTATCTTTGATGTAGTGTTAACTTTCCTGCTCTGCTTCTGGGCCGTGGTCGGGGAAGCACAAGGGAGATATTACCTCCAGGGCTGGAGCTGTGGCTGCTCCAACAGGCAGGGGATGTACCTTTGACACCCCTGCATTAACTACTGTATGTTCTTCTGCAACTTACTGTTTCCAAAATGTTTGAGTCGCATGTTTTACTTTGCATAGGAGATGGAACAAAAATAGAAGAAATTGCATTTGACAATGATTAAGTGATTAGTGATTGGTTATTTGACAATGATTAATTTTTCAGTCGCATTCTGTGTGCAAATATTTTGCAACACTGTTGATTGATCGGCCAGTTGTTTTCTCAAATGAGTTATATGTAGGCTACTATTATATTGACAAAATGAGTGAAGAGATAAATCTTGACTTTTGGAATTTTATTTGATGAATGTCTTCAATCTCAGCTGACATAGGGCGAAAGATGCAGTACACCCGGGACAGATCGTCAGTCCTGTCACTGTCACCTGCAGCTGATTTAGGGTGCATTCACACCAGCCCTTCGAATCCTAGTTCGTTTGCTCGGCAAGTTCGGTTCGTTTGGTTTGGTGTGAATGCAACTGGACTCTGATGCGCACCAAAGAAGCAAACTCTGGTCCGTCTAAAACGTAGGTCTAGGTTCCCTTCAAGTGAACCAAATACAGAAAGCCGGGAGAACCGGCTGAGCCCATTGTTGCCCATATGTGCGTATATGTGTCGTATGTTCACATAAAACGATGGGATTCGATGCAGCTCCATGTTTTGCTCTCATGTGGAGGAAACAGAAGTTGTCCTGCATTATCCAACAGATGAGCGAGTTTTCTTGTGCATTGTTGTCTTGTCTTCTTCTTCAGTATTTCTTGATGCAGCGCCACCTCAGGCAAGGAGGGCAATACATTATTCAAAAGGTTTGGTTCGTTTCGCTAAAGCACAGTGTGAAAGCAAACTCGGACCGGCTGAATGTTGCTACCCCGAGTTGAACCGAGTCCCCAATCGTACAGAGTCTAGTGGACTATTAGGTGTGAAAATCGAGCGTCCAGTCCAAAGCAGGAGAAATGCCACACGCAAACTCCACACAGAAAGGCCCTTAGTCGAACCAGGATTCAAACCAAGGACCTTCTTGCTGTGAGGCAACAGTGCAAGCCACTGCAGGGCCGTGTGTACACTAAAACCTTTACCCATTCTGTAAAACTGAATAATGTTTTACAGTAAATCCCTAATTGGCTTTAAATGGATTTGATGTTCTGCCATCCCTTTGTCTTACTGAGTATTTTGTGAATTTACTAAGTGGCTCTATTTCTTTCTCCAGCCCTCAGTCACTTACCTGCTGAGCCATCTATACTCATTAAACACAAACTGTGGTTACTACCTGGCTGGCAATTTGCTGTTAAACATGAAAAATTCTTCTGACTATATACTATTGAGCTGCTCATGAATCATGGCACCAAATAAGAAAACAGCAACACTTCATTAGCAAAACAGTCTTTTATTAGAAATATCTTGTATAAAAATGAACATGCTCTACACATTTTTTTTTTCTATAGATAATTCATAAATATCCAGGCACTGTAAATATTTTTTATCTTTCTTTTTTTTAACAATTCAGTACATAAAGCAGACATGATCAATCCATTTTAATAACATACATTAACTTGCCATTTAATTTCAATCAGCACTTACATATTCTATTTTTTGTAACACAGACAAATTGTTTTTAGAAAAACAATAAAGGGTTGTGGCAAAAAAAAGCAAGTAAATTATCATATTCACAAACACAAACAATCTCACAAACAATACTTTTTTTTATCAAATGATGAGAAAACATTTGCGGCAACATCTTAAACTTTTTGTTGAAGCTGAGAGCTGAGAGGATCATTTATTCAACCAAAAATATCAATTATTTATAATACTCTGCAGTAGTTTTCCTTCTGGACATTACACTCATCTCTGACTTGTTATGGTTTTTGACATGCAACATACAGATTTTTGCATTGCTGATGTTTAACATTTAATGACACCATTTTCTTTTTAGTGTTCATGGCAAATACTTCATGGGCCGTGGAGACAGAAATGAAGGTTACGACACACGATTGCAAAGTGTAGATTTAGTCCTTTCTTTCTTATATTTCAACAGGACAAACTTAAAGGTTATTGGATGCGACACAGAAACAAAAATGGTCGTCGTTTCATGGGTGTGAGACACAGAATCAAGGTACTGGCCCTTATTTATCAAGCAGTTATAAATGCACTAATACAGTGGTTCCAAGTAAGGACATTATCGCCAACGTTTTAAGTACAGTGGTGTAAAT
Source organism: Solea solea (assembly GCF_958295425.1). Classification (NCBI taxonomy): domain Eukaryota; kingdom Metazoa; phylum Chordata; class Actinopteri; order Pleuronectiformes; family Soleidae; genus Solea; species Solea solea. The sequence goes on from NC_081144.1 coordinate 7,221,088, forward strand.
AGGTTGAGCAAAGTCAGCTACGCTCTTTTCACAGGAGGCAGATTTATTCCCCAATAAGATAATTTGCTCTCTCATCATCCTCCTCTTCCTCACATATACTTCACACACTGGTATAGCGGAACTAGATTGAGATGGAGCGAGAGATAAGATGACTCTAATTAATATTATTTATTTATATATTTTTTATTGGTTTAATTTTATACGCACTCCGGTGACAATTCCTCAGCTCCAGTCCGATCACATACGCATGTACACGTACCAGAGTTTGATAACCATGGCACTAATCAGTCATGCGAGGCAGGGGAGGCAGAGCCTGACAAGTAAAATACTAACAATCATGAAAGGAAATAAATTTGTCCACTTGACTGTTCTATAGATTTGTTTTCTGTATGATTTCAACATTACTATGGTCAAAATCAAAGAATTTACGCATTTCCTGTTCAAATACACCGGAGAACGGTGAGCTGAGGCAGAGCTCATCGCTGCCTCAGCTTTGACGGAGCAGTTGGCGCATGCCCATTGCTGCCTCTCTTCATATTGCCAATATTTGTTTGATTATACACGCACTACACATGCTGACGTTCCACAGTCTGTCTAATATATTTAATGAATGTGTGTGACCTATTTAGTCTTTCTGATCGGCCGTAAATGCGCAGTGAAAATGCTCAGGGTGAGGCAGAAAGTAATGTGCCGCACTGATAGAGGGCAGTGCTGAGCCCCACAGGCACAATGGGTGACAGCGTCGCTGCGTAGAAGAATAGCATGCAGCGACGTGCACCTGTCAACAGTGTGAAAGAGATATTCTTAGAGAAGGATTAGGCGCATGGAATTACAATATACAAGACTATACACGATTTTCAAAATAAAAAGAGGTCAGCCAAAAAAAACAAAAAACATTTAAATATTGTAATATTGTTGAACAGTATGGAATTGATTAAAGCATAATTAAAAGCTTTTAAAACAACTAAATGTTTCAATTAAAGTCAAAACTGAAATATAAGCTTCTATTGAAGTGCCTCCCCAGTCATGAACCTCGGCGCACGTCACTGGGCGCTAATATATTGTGAAACTGAACTGCCTGTAAAAAGTAGCTACAAAGCAGAAATAGATGCAGAAATTCAAACGTTAGACACTATTGACACAACATACAGATATCACTGGTTCCACGACATGATGACAGACATGTAAACAACATCATGGGTGCAATTGTTGGTGTCGTCATTCTGGACATCTGCTTTCAACCACTCACCGTTTTAGGGGGTTGCCTGCAGGTCTCACCCCGGAATGACTCTCATATCCCAATTGTACCTGCCACTCATACACATTTTGAGTGATCAGATCAATTGTGTCACGCCTAATCGCATGAAAGAACATCGTGATTTGACTGTTCTAGGACAAGCATGCAGCTCAGGGTCCCATTTTTCTGTCCAAAAGTGACTACGCCTGAGCGAATACTAATTGAGCCTCACCCAAAACCAACAGGCATTACGCTTAATTTTAATCACACTGAATTCGAGTGAGCTGTTGATCCGTTTTCAACAACAATCAAGCACTAATTTTCCAAAGGAGTGAGGTAACTGCTGAGTACCTGTGGTCATTATTTGCCAGTAAACTAACGGAGCACTCCTCAACTATGGACGATGGACGTTTCATTTCCTGTCCCGCTATATTTTTTTTTTATCTCTTCTTTTGTACATGAAAGACATTTTAATGTCCATTGCCGTTGCAGTCTGAGTTTGTAGTCCATTAGTCAGGACAGGGCAGTGATTTAGTTGTAAAATTAACTTTTAGATTTAAGAACTGGGAGTGTTTTATTGGTACTTGAAGAAACCAATGGGAGAGATCAGCAGATTTAAATATATGGATGTTGTGCCTTAGCCTTCTGTCTTTTTTCTTCTTTTTTTTTTCTCTTCTCCACGGCAGTGTTCGACAGAGGACATAGCTCCTCCTCATAAACTGAATGGACAACAGGGTATAAGGACTGTGGAGGGGAATGTGACATTGTGTGAGTTGACAACAATAATTTACTCCACTTGTAATAAAATCTTAGTGAGAAGGTTGCAAGGTCTCAACTTTACATCTTATAATTATGCACCCATAGTCACTTTGCCACCCTTTCTTATGCATATTTTATATTGTCTTTTAAAAGAAGAAGTGATGCATTAAGGTTATTTAGAGCTCTGCAGGAGGATGATGAGAGCATTAGGATTTTACCCGAGTATTTAAATAAACCAAATAATGAGCTAAATGAGGTTAAATGCGGCAGACTTTAGTATTAGTAGGACCTACACTTCTGTTACTTGTTACTTAATGCAGATTTACTGTAGCAAGGTCCTAAAGTGTCTGTATCATGTATGTATAAGTGGAAAGCTACACTTCTCAAAGACTGCAGAGAAGTCTGTTAAAAGGTAAATCACTGACTTATGCTGCACATCATCCATCTAGTTATCTTTTGGATCTTTGGTTGAACTGTGCTTGCAACATCTCTAAATGGGTCCTCCTAATTTTGCATCCAAACCTTCATTAATAATTTTTGCTGCAGTGTCACATTTCATGGTGCAAGGGGAAAAAACTGCAGGGAGGGGGAGAACAAAAAAAAAAGAAGCACAGGTAATATCTGCACCTCGCACAAATCACAGGGGAAATCCTACTGTAATACTCTCCCTTTGCAGCTCGTAATATTATTTACCAACAAGGTTTTAAAGATGAATGCATCCGGTGTGACCGCCGACTAATTGTGTTGTTCCCTTTTCAGCATTAAGCATTTCATCAAGTGCAGGACTTGCGAAAAAAAAAATTATGTCTCCAGTTAAACGAGGAAATATGCAAACGAGGAAAACAAGGGTCAATAGTGAAGCCTTGGATTGATGTTAAACCAATGAAGCTGACTTCTTAACGTTGAGAGGGCGTTAACAAGTGCATGATAAATAAGGGCCAATAGATTATGGACCGTGGGGGTAAACCATTCAGGTTTGTCTCCTTTTTAGTGTTTTAAATTAGTCTTTCTTCAGCATAGGGTGACCCAGTGTGTAATGGTGCAACATGACATTTCCACTGTGAATGACAACCATGACAAATGTTGCATTCCATAGACGTTGACAACACAGCACAGTACACGTGATGCTCCCACAAGCATGCTCTGGGACTGTACACTAGATTTTGCCAAGATGGTGGCGTCATCATCATCATTATTATGAAACATTTATTTAAAAAAGACTGGGATCACCCACTGCTTTGTTTCTTACTGTATGTGGTGGTCAGCTCGTGTTACTGAATATACTGTAGTAAGGCATGTACAGTTTGAAGAGTACTGCAGCTTTCAACTCCTATAATACCAGTAACTAAAACAAAAAAAAAAAACAACACAAAACAACTTTTTATACTGCTTGTAAACTGCATTTGACTAGAGCGAAAACAAAACACTCTTTTCCCTGTTTTTTGTTGAAATGAGAAAAATGAATCAGCCCCAGAGAGAACTGAAGTCGTGTGCTATACATTTCAGAAGGAAAACATAGTGTTGGCTTTAGGTGGCTCACTCAGCCTGCGGAAATGTCGCTGCTCAGCACTCGCATGTGTCTCAGAAGAGGGTGGGAAGAGGAAAATTTACTGTCCAAACCCCCCTGACATTTCCCAATTCCATCTCCCAACTCACAAGTGACACATTCAATACTTTTTTAGAAAATGCTAGACATCCTTTCTACTTTTGGAGTGACAAATTCCCATCTTTCCACCGACTCCTCTCTGCTAGAAACATTGACATCCTCCTGTGTTTCCCTAGTTCATAGTTTTCCCCAGAATCAGGTGATTTCTCCTCAGGCCGGCCCCCCTTGCTCCACCTCCACGGCTCATCTCTCTCTTAGATGGCATGGTTACTGTAGCTTATGTAAGTCTGCTTAGAGGCCAGCACTGTAAGGGAAGGTGTCATAGAAAAAGAAAAAGAACTTTAAAAATGCAACAGGTGAGAGTCAAATAGCAGTGAAACTGACATTTGTAAGCATATTAGCCAATATTTAATGGGAAGTTCTATGTACTTCATCAAAACAGTTATATGCAGTTAGATTTTAATAGTGAAGTAATGGTGTTATATACACTATATTTAGGACATGGATTCTATATTCTATTGCATTTAAATTGGTATGAGTTTGTGCTCACCACAATTTCTGAAAATAAATCAATGTTTTTTTTATTCATTCCCTAAAAAAAGACATATTTGAACCATCTAGTAGGTGTCCATGACATAGTTGATTGACTGATGGACCTTATTTTCCTGGATTTGGAAATGTTTCTCTAAAAAAGTAACTTTTTTGGCAAACAGTGTCTGCTTTTCTACTTACTTACTTCCTCATTTGAAGAGCCCCAGTGGGAAACTAATAATTCTTCTTCTAATATTGTCATTATCTGTAATATTTTTTGGGGGTGGACTACAGTTAAATGTTCTGCATGAATCACTGATTTATACAGCACATTAAAAACACATTGCAACAGCAACACTAACAAACATAAAAAAAAAAAAAGAATAGTTGTGGCTAGAGTCATTCCAATGCATACCCATTTTTACATTATTACTGAAGTCATTGAAAACTCACATACTCTTATTTTCACAGCTGATTATATATATTTCTTTTGAAGACGCACCTTACAGAGTCACCGAACAGATCACAACACTAGTATAAAGTGCAATAGTAATCATTCACGTTCAAGTCTTTAAACACATGCACACACCTGATATTTCTCTGTGCTCCAAGCAAAACATGCAGCAGCAGCCAGTGAGTGTCTTTCCATTTTGACATGGAAAGCATATTAGGTGTAAAATGGTATTAAGAGATTATGTGATCTGACTTGGCTCTGTAAGTGTTGTCACCAATGTTTGATAATAGTTTCGTATTCTACTTCTTCCATACGGTATATCCATGTTTCGTAGGTTTATGGAATATATCAGCTGTGAATAAGACCGACGACCTCGGGGGGCAAACCACGGAGATCATAACCAAACTCGCGGTCAAACGTGACTGCCATATGATGAGTACCCGTGTGTGTGTGCGTGCACTCATGCTTGTCTGCACAAGTCTGTGCAAGTGTCAACATGTACCTGCTTGTCATATTTTTGTGTTAAATACAATTGTCCTCAGCGAGCATGCTCCGTGGAGGTAATCACACTACCAATCTGCCAATCTGCCCATGGCAGCCTTGGCTGATTGAATATGTCAGAGGGGATGAATCCAATCAGAAGACAGCCAGAATCGGGGGCCAAAGTGCTGTGGAGGAGAGCTGCTTAATGGTGAATGTTTCGGTGTATTTGTCAGTGCCACGCTTGGCGTGTGAATGGGAGCGGCGTTTCTCGCCATTTCATCCAAAGCATCTCTTCCAAGAGAAGCATTGATAAATGAACCTTATTTGAATATTTATGTGCTGTGAGGCCAAGATAAAGAATAGATGGTCCAGAAAGAATTGGAGCTGGCAGACCCATCTGTCTTTTCCTGTTCACTCTTATTGTTGTTGTTGTCCCATTAGCACATATTCCTTCTTTTGTCAACAGGGAAACAAATTACAGGGGACACATGGCTATCGCTTGTCTCCTGCACTCAGGGAGAGTGGTGTCATCTTCCCACATTAACCGGCTTTACTGTGCTGATTGGCCATTTCACAGCACCACACACACCAATATTGTCTATTCCAGTTAATGTCTGTCGGGTCAGCGTGATTACTGTATTTTGACATTCAGGGTGCTGTGTTTTAGCCAGGGGCAGCTTGGATGCTTTGTTTTTGCAGGCATGGTGGTGTTGGGAACATTAGCAGAAATTAACTGTGGGGAAAGTGGTTACAGAAAATTAAAAGGGTAAAATTATTATCTAACCGGGTTACCTGAAAGTCTAAAGTCCCTCACAAGGCTCCCCACCCTCAACACAGTCTGACACACAAGCACAAAGAACATTTGTTAGATTCACAGTTCAAACCAGAACGGGGGTGAGAGAATCAGCGCCTGTGAAAGGTCTCCGTAATAGGATAGGACATAAAAATTCCATTCTTACGTCAAAAAGCCATTCAGCCAAATGGAGCTGTGGGCTTTTTAGGCCTAATATACATCATTCTATCCAGTGCTGCTTGTCAGTTGAATATTAAATCAGGACCTTCAAAAAAACAGACCATGTGGGGTTGCTTTTTTTGGGATTTATGCCTGCCCCCACAGAGGGACCTCCTACTCATACACTTTATCTTGGTGATGAATATATTCTCTTTTCCAACACTGTGTTAATCATTTATTTTTTTTCCCACTTTCAAAAATCAGATCAGTGCAGGGACCATATTGCATAATCTGATTATAAACACAATTTGGTAAGAGAAAGAGAGAGAGATTCATGAAGGCAAAATGCTGATGTATCCCAATCAAACAGATAAGTTGCTTTTTTTTTTGTGTGTAATATAAACATCCATTTTCAGCCATTTTCTACCACATGAGAGTCGCGGGGGGCTGGAGCCAATCCCAGCTGACATAGAGCGAAAGGTGGGGTACAGCCTGATCACAGGGCCAACATACAGAGACGAACAACCATTCACTCTCAACTGTCACACTCTACGGTCAATTTAGAGTGTCCGATTAACCTAATCCCCAATCTGCATGTTTTTTCGATCCCAGTGACCCCGTTGCTATGAGGCTACACTGCTATCCACTTCAACTCTGTGTCCCTGATATAAACATATTTAAAATAGTACTGCATGCTATCTAATCTAAGAAGTACATTAGTTTGGCCACTAAACAATTTAATCTGTTTAAAAAAATAGGAACATACAAAGACAGAAATGCTATTCTAGCCAGAGGCTAATTGTTAAATTACTTCTCAGTGTTTTCCATACAATTACAGTAGATCTGTCTGTGGTGGTAATCGGGTCGATCGTGTTACATACACATGAGAGGTCTGCGTGCCTGCTGAGAACTTAATGCTAGATCTGAGAACTATTGTAATGTTGAGTTCTTTCTTTCTACAGAGACTGGAAACGGGTCTTTAGGTGTCAGAGATCCACTCCAACTATGACAACTGGATATGTGTGTTTTAGATAAATAAATAAATAAATGCACACGTCTCTACAATGAAAACGTAGCAACAAGTTCAGTAGTCTTTCATGTTATTTTGAGAAGTGGAAATTGAGACTATGGCGGGCCCCCCCACAGTGTAGATCATTAATGGAAACACTGATTTCTGATTTGTTAACACAGTGCTGTTTATGTCATTGGTGGTGGTTTATGTCCAACAGGGAGCCACAGTGTAGCAGCACTTGAGGTGGAACTGAAACAACCCTCATTTCTTCTGTGCAAACATAATCCTCGCTAATTTCCTAAACTGCTGAAGTGCAAAATAATATCGCCATCAATTATGTTGTCACCTGAAATTAGTTAATTATATTCAAATAAGCTGTAACTTTACACACGGACAGCTCATTACATCAGCATAAAAATCGACTTCTGGTTAAGGTCTTTTTTTGTACTCTAACAATTTGCTTCTCTTCATGTGCTGTCAGGCGTAATACCAACCTTGTGTTTCAAGACTTTCACAGAGTTCAGACTTTGCTTCACCGTTGGGCCTCAGGCCACCTTTGGGGTTGAACTTGTTGGACATGGTGGCCGCAGTGACCACAGCCTTCAGGCTGCGCTTGCGCTTGGGCACGTTCTGCTCCGGATGAAAGAGAACCACGTAGACCTTGGGCATGTAGAGCATTCCCAGAGAGACGGATGCACTGAGGCTTACGGAGATGGTCAGGGTCGTGGTCTGGATATACATCTGCGGAGAAGACAGTGAAGATAAAACAGAATCAGTTGGTGAGGGTAAAGTGAGTGATGGCTAGTGGCCAAGTATAGTTATAAAAAAAAAAAACATTTAGAGGTGGTTTGAGGACAAATGTGGACACATTCCTGAGCTGCATGAATGCAACACGTCCACAGGACACGGCTTTCCGTCCTCTGATGCGACTGTTTCAGTTTTTTTGTCCCCCTTTTTTTACACTAGCACCCATATATTTTTTTTAAGATCAGATTATATAATTCAGATTTGATCCGACCATGTGCGATCACATCACTGAGAACAGATGTTAACACCAGGTCTAAATGGGACCTATGTGGACAGCACAGGATAAATAGTTCCATGTAAATTTGTACAGCACTCTGTGTCCCATAATCATTACATAACAAGACATGGCGATGGCATACAGTGCCCTTTTATATCCACATGCATCATGATCAACATCGCTTTCATTGCTCGTGCTTGTTAATTTATGATACACATCTAATGGAAGTGCCCCCACCTAATGGGCATGTATGTTTTTTTTTGCATATAAATATTTTCACCCTGAAGGTTGTAGATAACAACTTAAGGAATGTCGCTGTGAAGCCAGTGACAGCTGCAACTCACAGCTGGGTAACAGATATGTAGCCACAGGCAACAACTGTGGAGCGGAGAGAAACATCCTACAGCACATTAAAAGTGCCTGCCAGTGATTTTTCATTTATGATAATAACCCCGGCACTGATACACAGTCCATCTCTGATTTGTTGGCGGATGGAATGTGGTGAGTCAGCACCTGGAGTGTAAAAATGTGAAAGGTAGATCATACTTGATACAGACACTTGACACATTGAAAATGACAAGCCACATAGACAGAAAATACTGAAAATAATATGAAAACATTATGTGTACATACAAAAAGTATATCTATACATATATATGTATGTATATATATATATGTGTATATATATATATATATATATATATATATATGTGTGTATATATATATATATATATATATATATATATATATATATATATATATATATATATATACTGTATATATGGTTTAAGGTTGCATTTTCTTGAGCCAAAAAAAAACCCATCAGAGCAATTTAATGGCTTGATTTGCAGCGATCCCACTCCATCTTTTCCTCTGTACTCTGGTGTCAAAAAACATTCATTAGAGAAAAAGGCGAGAACAACTGAAATGACTTGTGGAATGAAAATTGCTGGGGGTGTCCTGAAGTTGATGAACACAAGGCGAACAGTGTACAGTGGGAGCGCAGTAAGCAGACATCTTTCAAAGAGATTTGCCCGAGGTTTTGTCTGACATTACATTCTCAGACATCACATATGACTGAGTCGTTTGGTGTAGGAATAGCTCACAATGCCTTTTGCTATGACAGAGTGTCACTCGTAATGGATGATGTTTCCCGACATGTGGTTGTGACATACGATATTTGTATGTTAGCTTTGAAAAAAAAAATGTAGTCAGTTAAAATAAGCAATAACTAGCTCGACCTGTCTTAGTGACTATGATAGCAATGTAATCAAGCAAAAGCTGTTAAAAAAGCCTTTCAGAAATCAAGCACTCCGACTCTCGTGTTAGTTAATAAACAAAGACATCAATGCAAAAAGGAGGTGAAAGGCTATTAGTACTCTATCACACTGCAAGTATAGCGCACAATAATTTCTCAGTGATAGAGAGGGAGTGTTGTAATCCTCCCGAGAAGATGACACGTGGCTTGGGGTGAGTACAGAACAATATTGGAGTACAGCGAGGAGTCACTCTGTGAGGGGAGCCAAGACCCTTGTCCAGTTCCATCAGCCCGGGTGACATAAATTTTCCCTGACACACCAATATGATTGCCAATCTGCTCCACTGGCACAGCGAGGGAATGGAACGGGGGACAGCAACCTCAGTGAGCGGAGCCATTATGAAGTTTATCTGAAGCTGGATCGCTCCTTTTTAGTCATTAAGCATCAAATGTCTTGTCTAAACTGCTGCAACAACTGCCCCCATCTACACACAAAGCATATGAACAGAAAGGCATGCATCTTCAAGTTCTTGCATCCAAATATTTGGGAAAATAGTCATGTTTGAGTATACGTATGTATATAGAATAAATTACTTGAAAAATATTTAAGATTTTAATTTACAGAAGATATTGCGACATTGCAAAGGTGTAAGTAATAAAACCAATGAACCAGGAATGCAACTCTGTGTTCATGCGCTTTGTATTGTGCCTGCTGGTGTTTTATCACACTGTCATGGTGTACTGGGACACATGAAAGAATGGAGCCATCATTAGATCCAGAGATCATTGGCACCTGTGCTTTTCCTTCCACTATGAGTCAAAATCTGTGCTGAAAAAGGCCTTTAGATGTTTTTCATTGCAGAGTGTTTCATGTTGAAGGAGGAAAGTCAAAACTATGCAAGAATAATATGCTGAATGTGACTGTATTCTATCCAGTTTATGAGTACTAATAGTAAGCCACTGGCAAGCGTTATTGGGAAACTTAATAAAACTGAACAGTTGTTTATCTCACTTTCTTTTTTTCTCAATTGAAATACTTTAAAACTTCTCCAAATCATACTTTATAGTTGTCCATGTTTTCAATTATTAACAGGGTGTTTCTTAGTAAGATGTGTAAAGTAAAATGTATGGACAGTCATAAATATGTAATATTGTATATCCTAAGAAAACACTTATTTTTTCCATTTTGCTTTTCTGATAAGTTGAAACTAAGATTTAAGTAGACTTTATCCCATCCTGATGAAGGTATAAGAGGTAAAGTTTTTTATTATTTAGCCTTATGTGCAAAATATATAAACCAATCAAAATCACACTGTGGGACTTAAGCAGCTCTGTAACCCACTCTTTAGTGGTAGAAATGACTAAGTGAAGAACAGTATCTTAGGTCTCTGTCTCAGGCTTTGTCTTGTCTTTTATGCACCACTGGCAACAAAGTACACAGAGCCCAAGTTATGTTGCCACTTGAACAGTTAGTTATATTGCATTAGTAAGCAGCCTCGTTGCCAGCTGATGCCAAAGTAATTTGACCCAACCTCCTAAAAACACATCTGGTCCAAGTGCATTCTGGATTCTGCCACGGGAGGATTCCACATTAATGCTTGCGTTGTCAAAAGTACAGTTTTAGGTTGCTGTGCTGTATGTAGGGCAGTTTGAAACGGCACTTATCACAATGTGTTAATTGGCATCGTAGTATAGTGGAAGGATTATCATTTTTTAAACGTTTTCTAAGAAAACTGCAGAGAAGCACAAGAGTATTATGTTGCATCGTGATTTTTTTTTACAGTACAATTATTATTTCGTCACAATTTTTCAAATACATTTTTAACTATTGATTTTTTTTAGTATTTAGCAAGTTTATATACAGTATATATATGCAATATGTATACAAATGCCTGTGCTTAAAGTGGGTTGTTTTAGTCTGAAGTTTCCTGTTGTGGCTTCCCTTGAGCTGTTTCCCTCTCAGCATATTGTTTAGGATACTGTATCTTTCCGTGGTTGAAAAAGTTTCGCCTTGTTGCAATCTGACGTGCGAACCTTGTCTGTGCAAACTTTGCAAATAACTGTTTCCATATCATGGAGGAGTTCTTTTTAGAAACCAACTCAACTTCATTCTCAGCCATGGCTTCCCTGAATCCAACAGAGAATCCAACAATTGTGATTTGGCTGAGAGAAAAAAAACGGATAAGTCTGCGAAAAAGCATAGGACAGCGATGGAAAGTGTGCCCTTGAAACAACACTATGATCTCGCTGCCTTGGCAGATCATCAGCACGTTCTACTCCTTCACGATCTAATATCGCCATATCGCCCAGCCCCATAAGAGGTGCTCATTTCTTCTTCCTTACATCGCAAACATTGTTACTGTGTTGTTTAAATGTACATCTGTGTTGATAATCCTCTAAAATAGCACCATACGAGGCAAGTTATTAATTAACAATCAACACAGTCATTTTATGGTACATTACACACAACGTACGAGTGATTGACTACTTGCTATTTCCACCCAGTGGTGCTGAATCAAACACACGCACAAATACAAATCAGGGAAACATAATCCAAGCAAAGTTGAGTTGAATCGATTATCCTCACAAATCGACTGCAAAGGCCTTGTAACCCCCACTGTGGAGCACAAAGCCCATCATCTCATGATGAATTGAACCTGGTGCTACACAATAAACATAATTTGAGTGGCAATTTTCCTCACAGTGAGATGCACGGGCGATACAGGAAATTGTCCTTTTTGTAAATAAAATGAAAATGCTTAGAACATTGTCTTCTGACACAAGAGATTGTTTGTAATGGGCCAAACAATTAGTTGGTTATTTAACACATTTAGAATCCTTTAGAATTTACCTTTTCTGCTGATTGTGAGGTCCCAAAGAAGATGGGGATGAAGGCAAGCCATACAATGCAGGTGGTGTACATGGTGAAGCCGATGGGCTTGGCCTCGTTGAATGTCTCGGGCACGCCTCTGGTCTTAATCGCGTAAACTGTGCAGGTGACCATTAGTAGCATGCTATAACCCAGCAGACAGATGAGGGACAGATCTGAAATATCACATTTCAGAACGCCACGGGACTTTTTGGGATTGGTTGTACGCTGGTCCTCATAGTCGATGATGGCTTGCGACGGGTCAACACCAAACCAGATGCACACTCCAAGGAGCTGCACTGATATCAGGCTGAATGTGATGACTAACTGCGATGCTGGGGAGATGAATCGAGGGGCACTGACCGACATCTTTCCTTGCTCAAAAATTCGGTAGATCCGATTGGTCTTGGTAAGCAGCGCTGCATAACTTATACTCATACCCAGGCCCAGGAAAATCCTTCGCAGTGAGCATATTACCACATCAGGAGTGGAGATCATGAGGAATGTTGTAGCATAGCACAGAAAAATACCCGTCAGCAGCACGTAGCTCAGTTCACGACCCGATGCCTTCACTATGGGTGTGTCATTGTAGCGTATAAAAGTCGCAACCACAAACAGTGTCGCCATGATGCCCAGAACAGCGATGAGAACAGGGATGACTGCCCATGGGGAGCTCCACTCCAGCTTGACAATGGGCATGGGAACACAGCCAGTGTGATTCTCGTTGGGCCGTAAATCAAAACGGCACATCTTGCAGGTGTAAGTGTCTGCCTGATACTGGTAACCATCACAGTTCTCACAGTGCCAGCAACATGGAATTCCCTTCACCGTCTTCTTGCGCTGGCCAGGACGGCAAGGCTGGCTGCAAATAGAGGAGGGGACGTCTTGTGTTCCACCAGGCCACTGCATCTCAGTGATCTGGAGGGACAGTACAAGGAAGGATTCCGATAAATGTACACTTCACCATTCACCATATCAACACTGTTTTACATACTGTGTAGACTTAATTACACACTTAAAAACTGAACTGAATTGAATTGTTTGTGGATCAAACAAAACTTTGAGGCTCAGTGTAGTAAAAACTAACTCGGTGTATGAAAGTGGCACCCGGTAGTGACATCACCCTTAAAAATCTGAACTCCCATTTTGAAGCCTCGAGATTGGGGATTTGACCACTGCCATGTTGAGCTTTTGCTATCAGTGGTGACCATTAACTCCTCAGACAAATGTTTACTGACATAATCAATCAAGCGAAGAGTTGGGTCATTTCCCCACAGACTCTAATAGTTCAGCAGAGTTGCCCCCTGGTGGTTATTCACTATAATCTTACCTCCTAGTTGTCCTCATTTGGTAAACAAACTAGTTAATCCACAAAGGTTACATCACACAAAGAAGTGAATCACAGGACAAACTAACTATTAATGGAATATTCACCAAATGAAAGTGGCTTTTTTATAAGATAATTTTAGGCTCAAAACAGCATGTGATTGCTTTTTAATTGCTTCCAAAGAATGTTTCAGCAATAATAACGAGTTGTGTCCCTACAGTCTCAACTCAATGCAATGCTGTACTGTGCTGGACCTTATAGAGTATGTTTTTTTTATTGCAGAACAGTTTGCTTAAGCTCTAATTAAGGGATATAGGGTGTGGAAATGGAGTTTTGACTTATTCAAACATCTAGGTGATTTGTTTTGTGACTGGAAAAGCTACATATGACAAATTTAAGGTTGATCTGTGTGTCGCAGTAACTCATGGCCTTCTTTCTGCTGTAAGGACATTTTGTATTGAACTAAAGCGTCTCTTACCCTATATGTTTATAAAAGTCAACAAGAAAGCATGATTTATCTGGGGTTTTTTTTTTCTGTCAGCTGTTGCCCTATAAAACCCAACATAAGCAAGATGCATTACCTGCAATCTTTGTTATCAGTGATAAGTTATGAGAAGGTGAATGCCATCTACTGTGTGGGGACAAATAATAGAGATCTTGAAAGGCTAAATGCCACACATAATGGCTGCAAGAAAATAAATCCACATGAAAGAAAAAACAAACAAAAAACTATTTAAAACCTTGCTTTAGTCCTAATTGATTTATGGTGCACCTGTGTCTTTTTTTGTGACAAACTGATGAAGAACTGATGGTCAAAACGTGTTGGTGAGGCTGCAGATTTATTTTTATTTCCCTTTTTATTTAATTGACAAGACTAAATGAGTTGAATTAGTAATTGCTGAATGTCCAAATGACGATGATAAATCATTTTGGTTGTCTGATGTATAATGTATAAAAATCCGTCCAAACCATATAGAAAGAAAATTCTCCTACATTTAAATAGAGATGGTCCGTCCAGTGACCGATGATCTTATACTCGGCTGTGTTATTTCCAATCTGGTATTGGTAGATTTCGTAGCGGCCAGGAGCATCTCCGTTGACGTTGAAGACCACCGGCGTGCCGGCGATTCCTATTTTAGAAACAAGAAGAGAACACAGATTGTTACTTTCGAGGGCATACTGTAAAGTATTGCTGAACCCCAGTGCTGGAAAACAGTAAAAACTCAAGCTTTCATTTTCATAATATAAGATGAAATGAAGCTGAAAGGGACTTCAAGCCAGTACTGTTCCAGTGTGAATGATGGGAGCAAAATCGATGTTGACAGCCATGTTGTCCTGGTCCTTTGAGGAGGGCCAGGGCTGCTGTCTGGTCATGTTCCCACATCATTTCACACGCCTTCATTGTGCTTATTGCCCCCACTGCTTGTTATCCGCAAGGTCCAAACTCGGAGTGCTAACAAATGACAGCACTGATTTTGATCACCACTTTGGGGTCTCTCTCTCATCTCCCTGCTTCCTCTTTTTGTCTGCTTCTGATATGGCCTACAAACCTCTCTCCAGCCGCAACACATCATAAAAGTGCGTTGTAAGGGAACAAGGATACACAGATGTAGTGAAATGAGCCCCCACCAGAGCATCTCTGAGAAAAAGGAACCTTTATTGTATTCCTGTCTATATTTGCTTGTGCTGAATTTGCTTGCTTGTCTCTCCCTCAATGCAGTTCCTTTTGCAATTACCGAGTTTGATATGTGTGTGGGGTTAACACTTCATATTTGGATGTAGATTTTGTTGCTACACCGAAGATATAAAGTTCCAAAGGATAAACCACATGCGTGTGCACTCCCTGGCCACTATTATGGGGTAAACAGGACACCTAATAAAGTGGCAGGAGTGACACCCAGTGTGGTCTTTTGCCGCTGTAGCCCATCCGCTTCGAGGTTTGACTTGTTATGTGTTTGCAAGAAGTCGAACATGTGTAATTTTGGTCAGCGTTTGCAGGTGCTATACGAGGGAGTTGATTAAGTACTAGTCTCGTCTCCTTCATGAGAATAAAATATTAACTTGGTTCTTTAGTTTTTGTTCTTTTTAAGCGGTAATAATAATCAGCCATTGATTTTTTTTGTGTATCAGACTTTGAGAACATACCTATAGTATTTTCTCCTCTCTGAAACTTTTGTGTGTGTGTGTGTTTGTGTCAGAGGTCTGATTAAAACCCATAGCAGACAATTGCTTTAGCACCATCTTTTTGCATTATCTAGAGGGCATGTCTAAGACAACAACGGGCAGTCGTGTAATTATCAAGATTTTCTTTTGCACTTCTCAGCAATACTGGCAATCGAGTGGGACGTAGTTCCCCTTTTTATTTATTTTCCCATTTTATTGTCCTTATTGTTAACTTTCCCCTGTTAACTTGCAGGAGGACTTTTCTCTTTTGTTTCATGCTCAGTCAGCTAATATTAAGTTTAACTGCTTGTTTAATAATCTGTGTTCATATTTTTGAGGAAACACTGCACAGTATGACCATCTATCAGCCCCAGCTCTACATACGAGCAATGAAAATGATATAGTTATACTAACAATTGCTCCTAATATAGTGCTGCTTAATTGGATTCACAACCGTGTGTGCATACGTCGTATTATTGTTATTACTCGGGTGCAGTTCTTGCAATGATTGTGCTCATAAAATGCCAACCTGACACATTTAAAGCTGCGCTTAGCAATTTTAATTTTTACAGTTAACCACAAATAATCCTTCACTCTGTGATAAACCTTATAGGTACAGCCACAAGATGTGTGATATTTGCATTTATGCACTTCCCATATGTTCTGTTTAACTTCTTTTTTTTTTACTCAACTGGATTATGAATTTTTTATTCTATGATTATTTTTGCTCTGATCTGTAATTTGTAATCTTGTTATGAACAGTGCTATAAATTATAAACATTTACAAATTATAATATAAAAAAAGGATATGAAAGGGATACACACTTTGCTGCTAAGCTTAAAATGTGTACATATTGGCAAAGACGTATTCAGAACAGTGAGATACTGTTACTGTATGTCACACTGTTTATTTCTTCTCTAAATGCAAGTTGAAACCTACGTGCTAAGTTAAGAGTCTCCTCTCTTATGACACTTACCCAAGGAGTAATAAATAAAAATTATTATTAAAATTATTTAGTAGTTTACACTTGAACAATTCCTGCATAGAACAAAACCATTTTCCCCCACAGACTTTTTAATTACTGTTAGGAATGTTTGATTAGATCACTCTATCACATCCTGTGCTGCTTTCTCACAACAAACTCTTAATTGAATAAATAATTAAACCTCATGAAAATGGGCAGCATTAAATGTCTATGCTGAAAACCCAATGCTACAGCCAACCTTTAATCACCCTACTTTGCAATCAGTTTTATGTCTTACAAGTTTGCTTCATAAAACAGAATTTCCTGAGGATAACTACAGTTTAAAGGCCACCTGCTGTTTACCTCAGCACCATTGGGTTTGCAATCTTAATACTATGCATTGATCATCAACAGCATTCTGTAGTGCTTGGGTTTCCTCTTTCCTTAGGTCAGCATGGTTGTCGGAGGATAATTCCCAGAATACACAGGGATCAGGTAGAGTTTCCTGCCGTTTTCCTACAATCCTTTTAAATTCTCCATCCCTTCAAGTCGAATAAGTATTAAAAGCGAGACTATTCCGGTAATGTGTAGCATTGATTTTCTAGCCATCCCACTTTTAACCCCCAATGACTTTAGTGCTGATTAGCGTTTCAGTAAAATAAAGATGTATGTAGGATGGAGTATGAAAAGTACTGCATGAAGGCAATATCACAAACCTGTTATACAGTATTTCACATTAAATCTGTTCCGTTCCATTGGTGGGTGATTTGTTCCATCATAAAATCAAACAAATGTGACTTAGACTAAGTCAACTCCAAAGAGTTTTTTCTTTTTCTTTTTTCTTTTTTTATTTTACACAAATGAGAATTGACATGATAATAAGCCAGCTCAGGAACAGGTAAACAATGCTTTGACTTTGAAGATGGTGCCTGCAGTAAAACACTGCAAAGCACTGCAGAGTTTCCTTTCAACATCTATTAGGCACAAAACATAACATAAGCTGAAAAACATGTGCGTTAAGTTAACCTTTATTATCTCCAACAATAAAGGCAATGTTGAATGCATTGCAAAACAGAAGCCGAAGCCGTACTTATTGTTGCTGTTATTGTTTTCTGGCCAGTGCCTTTTAAGTTGACCATAAAAATGATCCCTGTCATAGGAAACCCCTGCTGTTGCTGTTGCACTGTGTGCCTTCGCAGAATAACAAAACCAAGGCTTGTGGTCGTAAAAATCCACAACAACTAGGTGACAAAGCATGATATTTAAATATATTTATTTAATATTTAATATATTATACGCAACTGACACCCATCGGTTCCCTTTATTAGTACTTGCTACATGGAACAAAGAAACCAGAATATATTCACATTTAAGAAGCTAAAACAATTATAAATCTTTTTTTAATAATAAAAAAAGCTTCAAACCGATTAATTGATTATCAGACTAGTAGACAATTACTTTAGTAATCGATTAATAATCGACTCATCAAGTAATTGTTTCAGCTCTAATCTTTGCAGCCCTGTTTGCTACATTTTTGTTTTTTAAATGTATTTGTTGTTTTTTTGTTTGCAAATTACAGCAAACCAAACAGCAAGCCACTCTTACATGCAACAAGGCAAACTTTTCTCCCCGTTCTCCCTCTCCCATCCCCTCCTAAGGTGTTAAAACAATAAAAATAACATAAAAAAAGGAAAATTAAAAAAAAGTATAATACATATACACACATACATATGCACACACTCACTTCAATTAAATAAGCAAATAGTGAAAACAGTTATAACATTGATGCATTTCAAGAGCGTTTCTCAGGACATTATATCACACCACATGGACAGTCTACTCTCTCAGAGCCTCCTCCTGCTGCAGCACGTTACCAACATTGGAGTCATGTCTTACAAAACTTATAAAAGGTCTCCAGGTGTCATCAAAAACATGTTGCTTCCATTTAATAATATAAGTTATCTGACTGATGCCACATTTACTATTCTCGTCTTTTCCTCTCTTTCTTGTACAAATCAAAGTCAACAGCCAGCACACTATGAGCAGGAGATGTCTTGTGTGGGCAATTCAGTACTGACAAGATAAGGCGGGGAATCTCACAAAGCCCAGTTCCTGCACATCGTGAGCAACTATAAAACACTGCTTTGCTGTTGATTGTCAACCCTCCCACAGATCTCAGCCCCCTTACTTGCTGCTAGTAATTTACATTCAGTAGCTTGATAATTGGAGACCACTGTATTCTCATGAATCCTCTGCATGAGCATTTAGTTCAAGTGCTTCATAAAGCCCATGCCTCAGAATGATAAAGCAGTCCAGCAGTGACTTCTCGTGGTACGCTATACATTCTTAATGTATGAATAAGGAATGAAATCACTGGCGCTTCTTTGTTTAGTTTTTTTGTGCATGAATAATGTAGCTGGTCAGCAACAAGAAATGAAGATTTAGGTAGAGTATACATTCAGCTGTGAGCCTACTATAAGTAGAATTAGGAATACACACCTGTGAAGTTGACATTGCGGATGTACTTCAGCAGTAGTGTGCCGTTTATGGTATCCATCTTGGGACAGAGACCGACTTTTCCAGGACAGAGGTCTTTGTGCATGTCGTGTAGAGCATGAGCCATGGCGTACACTGCATCGACCACGAACTGTACCTTCCCCTCCTGTTCATAGGAAGAATCTTTCCCGATCCGCTCGTGGTCTAAAAATATCACATAACACACACAACAAAAGACAATGTATGAAACTCATGATTTACCTTTGTCATGAATATCTAAAGACGTGCTCACACAAACATGTTTGCTTCAACTCACACATTGCTATGTTTAATCATGACAGGCAATCAAAGCCAAAGCTAGAGCATTTTATATGAAGGACAAGAAAAAAAACTGCTTCACAATCAGTTGAAATATAAGGCTGACAGTATGATTGTTATGTGTAAAATCAAGCAAATTATAGTCTTTCAGAAGAAATGATTACTCAATTGTGAACTCCTTTTTTTCTCACCATGTTCAGTTTATTTAAAGAATGGCATTGAATTGTGCATGTTAACCATTAATTATGTGCTAATTCTTGAAGACATCAATCACAGAACCGTCTTCCATAAAATCTAAAATGGCCTCATGTGCAACAACTTTAATTGTGGAGTATTGATCACAGTTCAGACTTGTTCAGCATAAATCCCGGTTTCCATAATGTGTCCTTGAATGCCCCTTTTTGTCGCTGCTAAAAGGCTTTCCAGCAATGCCAGGGACCGTGCAATGATCTGAAGAAGTTTCCGGTAGGTTCACCTGAGCTAAAGTTTGTCAATACAGATGGTAACATCCTCAGGTCTTCTACAAATTCACGTACCACTTCACATCTATTAATCAAGAGCAGAGGGTGTGATGCAGTGGTACAGGAGAAGTGTACGACAAGACAACAGGCCCAATCATTCTTCAGTATTAATGTAATTAGTTATGACAGGTGTATATTAATCACGACTGGCGTTGGTCTAATGTTTTGGAAATATGTTAATCACTAAGCAAGGTTTCAATTAGCGGCTTAATCCCTGTATTAGTGAATGCCCTGCCAGATAAGTTGAGTAGACAAAAAGGGAGAGAGCGACAATGACACTAAAGTAGCACACACATCAGGTATAGTTATTGGTTTAACTACTGTGGAGGATCAGTTTGTTTCTTACCCATTTATGCCTTAAAGAATTAGACAATAACTGAAAGTACAAGAGAAGTTTAAAATCATGTTACTGATTGTTCAAAAGAAACACATTTGAAAACAGGCCTCAGATATTTACTGATGTGCCACAACAGTAAATCTATTCACCTGTTATAATGTTGTGGCTCACTGGTTCAGGATTTGTAATTTAATGATTTAAAAGTAGTATAGAAAGTATAGAATAAAGGTCACACACATCAGTTACTCTGCTGTTAGCGTGCTTGTTTTCCTCAGTGTAGGATTCAGTGGCATCTAGGGGTAAAGTTGCATAATGCAGCCAACTGAATACCTTTTGTATAATTTACAAACTACTTGTAAGTGTATAAACTATGGTAGCCTTCAGGTAGCATTGAAACACTTGAACTTGTGTTTAATTAGCTCCATTTGGGCTATTGTGTAAATAACAGTATAACAAGGCCGATTTTGTGGTAGAAGACAAGTAGTAGAGGCAGAAAAAGATATTCCTGACTAACTTTCAGGTAATGTGAGCTTCCATATCTTTTAAACTTGGAGAGACTTAAAGGTCACATTGTCTGAAAACATAGAGGGAAGGTAGAGTTATGTCGTCTGCATAGGAGTGATAATTGTGGTTGTGATGATGAAATATATGACGAAGAGAAATAATGTAAACAATGAACAGTAATGATTCAACAACTGAGCCCTGGTGTACACCATTAGAAAGAGCGCTGATGATACCAAGTGTTTTGTTGGCAAGAAACTAAGGATGGACTTCTTGTTGTTATGGTCTTCCAGTTCCAATTTCTTTTTTTTCCGAATTGGGTGATATGAGACTCATTAAGGGTTTGTGTCAGCAGGGGAAAGAGGACAGGCAGACATGATTTTATCAGAGACAAGAGACCATGGGGTCACGTTGGAATGTGGAAGACCTTGAATTTGTGATAAGGTCATACTGTTCAGTGCCATAAAGCTGAGGAGGGAGAGCGGATGTGGTAATATTGAATTCAATTTATATGATGTAACTGCTGGTTGATGAAAACAGGGGGAAAATCCTTGAAATTACAACACAGTTTTTGTAGTAATGAAATCCTGTTGTTTATGTGGTTGAGTAGCTTATTGACCGTGAGAAATTGGATGTAGGGTTATTTTGTGTTTTGCAGTAATGGTAGAGTTGCAGGCGGTCTTGAATTTGTTCAGAGTTTCCTTAGATTCTGACATGGTCAGTAATGCGTGTACAATGATACCAGTTTTCGTGTTAAGGCGCTCTAGATGAGTTTTGTTTTTACTGGCATCAACCTCGCGACAGTTAGGGACACACTGTGATTCGAGTGCCACTCGAGTCATGTCTGTTGGAGCAATGGTTCCCAATTCATCAGCCTTGGGACCCACATTTATTAATCAGACAGCCGTGTTTCCATTGAGTGGAATGGTTTGGTTTTGAACAGCGTAAACGAACAAAATGGCAAAGCAAAAGAGGAGTAAGGAAGTTACCTCAAGTTCTCTTTGTGGGAGTGATGGTCTGGCAACCCAATACAGCAAATATTTCACACACCACTTCAGACACTATTATTCTTTCCGGAGTGTCAACTAGACCTGGCCCATTGCCCGGGCACCTCTTGGTCTTGACTGAGTCGGGTACCACCATGTAGACATGTAGTGTGACTGTTGATCATCTGTACAGACCAAAAGATCATGTAGTCTGGCCTCGGGGAAATAATGTTGATAATGGATAGTCACATTTGGCTAAATTTGAAAGGTCTTGCCATAGTCCTGACTGAGCCTCTGTGTGTGCAGAGAGCTGCATCATGGATATGTATCTGTAACACTCATAGCACAGTGTCTCTGTCAGAGCAGAGAAGCTGCACTTGTCTTGGTTTATGTCTGTGTTCACAGTAAAACCTTGCAGCATCTTGTTTTTGTGCTTTGCTTCATACCGCTGTGAAACTCTGTGAAAATCAGCAAAATATGACTCATGTCTTTGGTTCACTGCCCTGAGTTTGTTATCTACACTTGCTGTCGGTTCACCATACACATTTTTTTGGACCACTTCTTCCCCCCTCTCTCTCTCTCTCTCTCTCTCTCTCTCTCTCTCTCTCTGGAGTTGAATAATAATAATAATAATAATAATAATAATAATAATCATCCTTTTCAAACCAAAATCCCATCTAAACAATGCAGTATAACATCCCAATCAATACATCGCAAAGGCCGCAATTAAAGAAATGTATGCAGCATATCTGACTTAGGTTTTATACTTCACCATTAATGTTAATTTATATCTTTAAAATCTTATTCTTGCATTAACACAAAACTCAAAATGTGTTACTAGCCACCTTGTCAAATCTGAATGATTATCCCCCCCATGTTTCAAAATAAATATTGAACTGACACTTAACTTAAAAAATGTTAAATTTATCAGTCAATAAAATTGCAATTGGATATTTTCCCCATATCATTCTGCCCTAACACTGGTGAGCTGAGATCTGGACCCAACCATTTGAGGAAGACTGTATTAGAGCATGGATGCGAATGTTCTTGATGTCCGTACTGCGATAAAAAAGCATGATGTTTTTGTGAGGAGGCAGAAATCCTCGCGCTGACAAAGACAGTCTTATTATCCTGATGAATCATCTTATGTGACGGGGAGAAATAACAAAGCAGGTGATGATAATATGTTTTATTGCGCGTATAAGGCAATCAACATGCTGACAATGTTCAAGAAAGTGAAGCAAGTTAATATATTTCCAGAGACGACGGGTGATTGTTAAAGTTACTGAGGATGTATGATGCCTTTTTTGTTCTTTGTGACAATGTCTTGAGATTTTATCCAAGCCAAAATGAAAAATCCTGACAGTGCAATCAAGGTTAATTTGCACTGACTCAGTAGACAGACAGTGAGTGCTTCCACTTCTTGCTTTGAAGGTTGATGGTTGATTTTACACTCAACTTGTGGGATAAATCTTTTGAAATCACATCAGTGTCTTCACATCATTAAGAATGATTTGAGAGAGAATAGTGGCTCTTGACATTAATGCAACGTTGAAAAGTAGGAAAACGGGACCATAATTAATTCAGTGTGCCAATGAGCATTAGCTTAAGCAGGCTGTTTTCTAATGGCTCAATGATTGATATTGCTTTGACATCCTAATTGCTCACAAATGTATATAATTTACAAGACATGTTTACTGTCATCAAGGCAGCAACATTTGAAGTCTCACAACCAAAAGCTTGGCCCTTTTCAGTAAATCATTCACCGGTTTTGCTCCAAGGAAAGCACAACACCAGACAATGTGAAGGACGTCTAATGATCTGATAACGTGGACATGACATAATGCAGCTGATAAAGGAGAATTGTGCTTTGTACGACGTCTGTGTCGGGAATTCTTATCTCATCAGAGGCTTTAACAAGTGTTTGCTTTAAGCAGATGAATAGTTTTTGTCTTGTTATGGAAAATATACACATACTGCCAGTATTTCCTCACTTAGAAAAAAACAGTTATACAAGACTCTGAATGATTACAATAGCTTAAATATTGGCAGTTAAGTTTACAAATGTGTCCTGTTGGCAAACAGAAGCTAGAATAAACAGACTGACACTTATTTTTAAAGGAGGTCTGCCAGCAAGATCAGTATTAAGCTGCAGGTTTCCTCTAAAGCTCAGATTTCTCCACATAGTCAAAACACTTCCTTTTAGCTTTGGTGACAGCTGCAGCCAGAGGGGTCCGCCCAGCCCATTTTCAAGACAGCTTCCTGTAAAAATGCCTAAATCAATGACATATTGAATATGTCACTTTAATTTTTCCAAAATAGGGTTTTGGCCAAAACCCAAGTACAGAATTGGACTACAGGACCAAAAATGTTAAAGATAACAATTAAAAAAAGTTTCCAATTAGTTAATATTGATTATTTCTATGTTAAAGTGTCAGATATTTAGATATTAAGTTTTGCTCTTGAGTGAAAGTTTAGGAAACTAGTTAATTGTTGGTTTGTCTGCATAAAGAATTTTAAAAACCTTAAACCCTTGCAAATATATATTATAATTGGCCGACATTTTATTTCAGTGGTCAAACTTCTCTTCAACATCATAATGCTGTACAAAATCACTTTTATGGTTTCATTATCAATCAGGAGAAGAAAAGGTGAACATTTGTTTTTGCAACTTGAGTTTTTTTCTCCCGTACCTCACTTGCATACATACTGTATGTTCATTCTACTCAAGGAAAACTGTCTTTATCTGCTGAATAGAAGAGTAGAGAAAACACAGTGATCGCAGAAGGCTGCAGGAAGGTCGGTCAGCAGGGCAATGATGTGAATGAAGATGAAAACTGGTTACTGTATCTTTTTATCAGTACTTCAGACGTTTCCATCAAGGCAACCTTGAGTTTCTGATAGCCGCACAGTGGTACAGTGTACGTTCTGTCTCTCAATAGTCCTTTGAATTGCATTAAATTGTTTAACATTTTCCTCCCATCTGTATTCATTCACAATACAGATGTGGAAAAAAATAATTGTATATATTGTGTATGCTGTGATTTGTTTCTTTGTGTTGCTGAAAATGATGGGCTGCCTGCCCAACTAATGCACTTAGCTGATAGGACACACTGGAACCTTCTCGCAGTCTGAATTAGTAAAAAAATTCATTTTGACCTAGTGCAAGCAAAGGTAACAATACAGTTCGGCCTTACTCTGGAGCGATGCACAACACCAATCATTCGTAGTGTTCTTAAGGTTATTTACGTTTCTGTGCAAAATGAAAACATTTCTCCTAGCTCTTGGTTATACTTTATGTGGTCACATACAGATATCTGCTACGGTCCACGTGGACCCTAAGTGGATGAACTTGACTACTCCAGTATGATTCCACACTGGCTGTGCCATCTAACTGCGCATGCTGCATGTAGCCCAACACTTTCCAGTCAACTTGGTAGCATGCTCTTGTTGACAAAGAAGATGGTAACCGTGGAAACTTGCTTGAGATTTGGGGATTTTCCATTGGTGCCCAAACATGTACCTGCCGGCAATGTACAAGGGCAAAATCCTGGTGCGAAGTCACTACTGCTTGATTGGAATGTGAGCTTGAGTATGCATGTACGTGCAGCGCTACACTGACAAGGACGAGAAGTAGGGACGAAGGAATCGCAGGGATGTGGAACAAGGGAAATATGATCCAACCCTTACATGTGACCAGTGAAAAACAGGGTGGTTCACCTGATATTAATATTGTTATAATTTCTGTCTCTACAAGCATCACGTGTTTCAGACGAACGCTGTGCTTCTAACATGGTGGTGGAAATGATATCCTCTTCTGTCCCTCGTGAGGGGCTTGACAAACCTTGGCTGACAGCCGTTTCAACTAACCCCCTTCATTTCCTTATTCCAATTAAGAAGGCGACAGAAATAGACCTCAGCGCTTGAGTGCTTGTCGTCTTTTCCAAAGACGTGGCCAGTGAGATAAAGTGAACTCATTGTTGCAGCTAAGAACTATGGACAGTATTTCTTAATGTAACATTCTTTAATCAAGAATTAACGTGGAGTCATTTCTCTGAACCAGTGCAGGTCAATAATAATATCTGCCCAGTCGAGGAAACATCCTTTTGTTCTTTCATTTGCATAGCATATCAGGGGAATCAAATCAAAGAGCTGTCAAACACTGATTAGTTGCATGCGGTGTCCTTGATGTTTTCAGTGCGCAGTGGGCGTCAGACCATTTTGCAGGCATGTACTTGTGTCTGTTAGCCTTGATGACTCATGTCTGCAGGGATGCAAAGCAACAGAGTGACTCAAGCCAGTTTTCTTCACACAGACTGAGCCTCAACGTGTGCCGAAATGACGTCAAACGAGAAGCATCACACCTGCAGTGGCTCTCATCTTTGCCAACAGCCCAGCAAGACAGAAATGTTTCATTAGAGGAAATACTGCAATGCATGATTCTGAGCAAATTCCCCCTTCATATATTCTAGTAACTAAGGAGACAAATTAAAATGGTGCTTTTGGGGGGCAAACATTCAGTAAGTACAAGAGGGAAAGCACTGCCAACACTCTTACCCTTTTTCATAAACACACCGAGCTAGAAATCAAGCACTTTCATCACCCGCACCCACCAACATGTTATGAGAGCTCAGCTCTAACAAATGCCTATAGAATATGTATTGTAATAAACTGTCTGTGTCAAGGAAAACGTAGCTCAGGACCTGTGGACAGGTCATATTGATAGTGTATTTGCTGCACTCTGAGGATATTCATACAGGGTAATGTGTTTTTCGGGGATGACAATGTCAGTCTGAAGCTACAAAGTAAATCTTGGCCTCGAGGGCAGTAAACACAACACTGGGAAAAGGATGAAGCAAGGATGTGAATTATACATTTGCTCTCTGTGTTGTTTTCCTTGCACTCTGAGTCCGATACACATTAACGTCTCATACCAGGAAGATGATCCGTTACTACCTTGCTGTAATCGTACATTTCCCAGAGATGGAGTGATGGCGTGTGATTAAAAGCTTTGATAGAACACACAAAAGAATTAGATGTCGGGATGAGCCGATGCGATACTCCGTATCCACGTTGATCTGATTTTCGTCAGAATCACTAGAGCGGGTACAGGAACAATGAAAAACATAGAATCTGATAAGATCCATAAACCCCAACATATCACGTAGATGCTTCACTAAGCAACGATTGTAAATGTGTTGTTAAAAAAAAACACCAAGAAAATTTTAACTGAGTCATGTTTGGGCCTGTTTATTTCTCTTTTTTTATGGGAGCCGAATCTGTGTTACACTGTTTGAGCGTTATGTGTTTGAAATGGCTGATTATGATTGGGTGATATTGCATCATCATAAATGGGCTGTTAACGACATAGACACTGTTAAAACTGTTTTTGTTTAAATCATTTGGCAAGAATTGCTCATAGCTTTTTACAGTTTGCCTAATACAGCGTTATTACGGCGGGAGAAAGACTTCTGGACAGGAAAGGATTGTACTTTCTAAGTGTAACAATGGCAAGGATAGTTAGCTCTGAAGGAAATGTTTGTTTGTAACACATGCCGGCAAAAATTTAGTGTGTCTCCGCTGGTATTTGGTGACATTTTGTTTAATGTCAGATAGATTATAAGCAGCGAAAGGACCTCACATCTAACAGTAAGATGCAATGTTTATTAAGCGACGTCCTTCTAAATAACTCATTTAGAATGTTGCCACAGTGTCGGCAGAGTTTACACTATAGTTTAACAATATAGGCACTGGAGTTTGATCATCCGTCCAATATCTACCACTTTATCCTTCACATGAGGGTCGCAGGGGTTGCTATGCAAATATCATCTCACATAGGGCGATAGGCGGAGACAAACAACCATCCACTCTCACACCTATAGTCACTTTAGAGTGTCCAATCTACCTAATGTTGATTAATCTACCTACCGCATGTTTTTTGGACTGTGGGAGGAAACCAGAGAACCCGGGTACCTACAGGGAGAACATGCAAACTCCATGCAGAAAAGCCCTTCAAACGTTCCAACCGGGTCACGGACCCGGGTCTTCTTGCTGCAAAGGCAAGAGTGCTTACCACTACACCAACCATAAGGCCATGATTGATCATTTACAGTTACTGTCTGTCAAGTCAGAAATAACCGGAGCCAAACTAAACCGTCAGTAAAAGTTAAGGTGACTTTCAAGTGTAAGTACTCTCAAGCAACAAAGGAGTTGGCGAGCAGTGACTGTACTGGGGCGTGGCTGTGTCACTATGTGTTGTGATGTGGGCGGGGTCATGGGGAACACGGACTGACAGCTACTCGGTGCATTATGGCTACACAGTGGAAACGGTCGCCGGGGTAAGCAGCTCGGAGCTACTGTCGGACATTTATTGAGGTTTCTGAGTGTTTGACTGTGGGCACATGTGTCGTATCTGGGTTAGCAGCTCTGCTCGAGGCTCCCCTGCTGTGTGTTTGGGAGAGTGTCGGCTCATAGTCACAGCCATGCTTTATATTGTGATTAACGTTACGCATTGTCAGCCCTAAATACCTTGTTAAACTCTGACCAAGCACGGTTATCGGTGAGACCATGTGCTAGGTTTATTGCCACTGCAGAGGAATAAATCTCGTTCATGTAAATGTTTGTCTTTTTTTTTTTCATATAGATACTAAGTCCAAACTAATGTAGACTCGTTCTGTTGTTTAACTTAAGTTATTAAACATTAGTTACCAGTTCCGTACAGTAATAAAAAAAATTAAAATAAACAGTGGATAATTGCATGCTCGTAATAAGCATTTCAACGTCTTCATTATTTTCCAGTGCTTATGTGTAACATTATCCCAAATGGAAGGCTTTATGAAGAAGCGCTGACCACTTACACTCATATAAACATGGAATTCACTTAAAAATGTAAATAGCTGTTGTGAGAGTTTATGAAAGCGTTGTCATTTTACAGATATTGTAGTTATAGGAATATAAACATGACCGTTGCCACCTTTTAAATCAGGCGGTTTTGACTACTTGAGATGCAGAGTAGTTCTGCAGACTTGTGTGGGAGACAGACCTGTGGAGACTACAGATTTTAATGACCTGAAAGCTTGTTTCTAATGTGCTGATTGGATTTACTATTGATTATGTTTTCAGCACAGGCGGTGGCACAGTTTTGCGATTGCTGTTGTCGTCCAACTGCAAATTAAACTCGCCAGCAGACAAGTAATGGGAACATTAATTTCTCCTGGACGAAAATTAGAGATTCCCATTCACTTATCTACGCCCATTTCATTTAACCTAAATTAGAGAAGTGTGATTCCTCTCTCCCTGATGACAAATAAATTTACCACAGCATAACAACTACACACACACACATAATGTATTCACAGCAGACCCAATCAATACACTTGGCCAGTGAGTGAGTGCTTTCCATTGCCTATGCAATCTATTGATGTATACTCACTTGTGCATTTTTTGATGCCAGACCCTTTCTTCACAGGGTGCCGACTCAACTTGCACTGGAAGTTGTTCTCCCAGAACTCTGCAAACCAGATGTTCCTTCTATTGTTCTCTAATGTTCTGCTGATGAAATAGCGATCAAAACCTGAAAGGAATAGGACACAAATGCTGTTAAAAAAAAGTGTCTGAAGGACAGAAATAATTGAAAATCTTTTTAAAAAACACATTCTTTACTCTAGTGGTTGCTGGTGGTTAGTCAGTGGATATCAGTAGTGATCACTTTTAAAGATCCATTGATTTATCATTAGATGGAGCCCTGCTCTCCAATAATTTAACAACAAAAAAAACACAATGTAGTTTATTTTTTCCAATTTGGTAAACCTTTATAGATTAGACAAGTATGTAATTATATGCATACTTGGTTATACATTGGCAACTTAATTCCTGCTTTACAGGCGTTGGTAAAGATCTATACATTTAAGATTAAAAGGGATGCACATAGAACATGTTGGCTTTAAAATGGATTATAGGTTATTGGCAAACACACACAAGATATGCCAGTATGACTAATGACTACAACACTAGGCCTAATAGGCCTCTACCTGCGTGACTTCTATGCTGGTGTGCCTTCTACAAATATTATTTTTTTTTACGTTTATTTATTTTGCTCAATGAAGAAAAGGTATATCTACATCTGCTGCAGAATGAGTTGGCAAAATATGATGTTGATTTCTCTACAGAAGAGAGAAAACACTCTCAGCAGTTGGACACAGGGAAAAACTTATATATGTGTATGTGGTATAGATTTAGACAACCGTGCTGACACAGCACTTAATGTTATGTACGTGGGGGAAAGCAATACACAGAGTAAGTAATTAGACAATTAAAAAAACATTTACTGCAGGTACACAAGTGACAGTCAATTGTTTTACATATACCTTTGATGGACTGTCGTTTCGGTAGGATGGTGACTGCACCTTCTGCCATTTCTTCCTGGTTAAGAATTGGAGAGATTTTGGAGCCCCAGCTGTCTGAGCCCACCCAGATGAAGTGGCCCGTTTGATTGGCCTTCTTAGCAGCTAGAAGGAGTCGTCTTTGGGAAAGAGTGGCAGACAGAGACGTCTAATTAGACCTTTTATAAAAATGCTGCTGCGACCATAAACCTGCACGAAAAATCATGATCTCGATTCACAACTGCACGTGATGTCATTTCTAAATGACAACGGTTCTTCTGCAATCGCAAATAAACAATCCTATTTTTCCCTCTGAGTTTCTCACCCCAAACACCGCCTTGTTGCTGCCTTCTCTCTCAACATATAAAGGGCCTTTACGTCATGTGATTCAGTGACGAGACTCACACAACCACCCGACCCGAGCTTGTGCCGAAAAAAGGTTCGCATTCGGCTCGTCGCTCGCGATTGCAGGCTTTCAGCACTGCTGTCGCTAAATACACCAGACTCCTCTGTTAAATTTAGACATTTCCTTGCTAAATGTTGGAGATTAACCCAGGTTTTCAGGATTATTAAGTCTTTTTCACTGATCTACAGTTCGGCATTGTTCGGTTTCACTGTTGTGCCTCTTCCTGTGACGGCACTCTGACCAATCAGTGCACGGCAGTCTGACGACGTCACGCATTTTCCTTGGTTATGACGTCACGAGTCAAGGTAGTGGAAACACATGTGTCATATGTCACTTAAACCACTACAATAATAATAACAATAAGCCCATTATGCAGAGCCGTGTTCATGGCACTTTACATGAATGCCTAACTGAATGTTCCTAATCTTTTGTTCATAAGTGCAATAAATAATAAAAAAAAAAAACATGCCAGAGAATCGTGATCTCAATTGTAAGCCAAAAACAAAACTGTGATTCACATTTCTTCCAGAATCGTGCAGCCCTATTTTCTACTCAAATACACTCTTATTGAAATACAAAATAAACAGCTGCTACATAATTCATTTAATGACAATTCTGTCTGGACAAGGTTGGGAGAGACACCACATCTATGTATTCCCTGTGTAGCGTACTTCTTTTCTCCCGTGGCAAAATGACACCCTTGCCACATTTGTTCAGGCTTGTTGCCAATGGAAGTGTTGGGAGTCGTAAAAAAAAAAGAAGAAAAAAAACTGCCAGCAAGCTCTGCGACAGCAGCAGTCTTACATCAAGAAGGCTCGAGCACAGCAACATTAAATTTAAACCCAGCCACCTGGCATGTGAAGCATTACTGGCCATTATATTGCCCCAAAGATGCTGGGGCCATAAATATTAAGCATCACGTTGTGTTGTACACCATGTCAGCTTTTTTTTTTTTACATGGAAGACACATTTCTTTTTTTTTTTTAAACATCCACTGTAAGTCTAGGCACTTGCATAAAAAAGGACGTCATAACCTTGTGAAATAATTGCCACAGATTGTTGTGAAATGTGTGAGTCATCCTAAGTTATGACCCTGAGGTTTTTATGTTTGATTGGTAATGATTTTTCCCCGAGTCTGCTCTCAAGAAATTTAGTTAAATGAGCATGTCTTAAGGTGCAATTATGCACCCCATTGAGTGAAAATGAAAGAGATAGATTTTTCCACCTTCTGGACATTACATCATGGAGATGTGGCTGGATAATCTGAAAGGTTTGATTAAAAATTAACTCAGTGAGGAGGTGTGGGGGGTCATGAGTGGGCAAGCGGGCTTCCTTTTAACTTTGACAGGTTGAAGGTGCAGTTTCCAACTCAAGCTAAGTTTGTTTGTGAATAAAATTGTCAACATCACCTCACACAACATTTAGCCACATGGAGTGTTACACACATTACATTATCACTTGATCTGGTACCATGGTTCTCAAACTGTGGTGTGTCCCACCCGTGGTACGCAAGCTCAGAAATACTGTTCTACTGCATATACCAGGATGTGTGATCGGAGAGGAGCTGAGGAAATTTGACTTGTGAGTGCTTAAAAAATTAAACAAATAACAAAACAAATATAAAGAAATGAAATAATAATAATTAGAGTCATTATATCTTTCGTCTGAAGTATTTGTGAGGACGAAAGATGATCTGTGAGAGAGCAAATTATCTTATTGGGAATAAATCTGCCTCCTGTGAAATGTCCATAGCTTACTTTGCTCGGCCTATTTACGCCACTGTATTTTAACGTTGGTGATAACGGTGTTACTTCAAGAGCTCAATATTTTCTCAGTGGTACTTGATATAAGAAGTTTGAGAGCCACTTACAGTATCTTGTATTTATGTGTAAGATACTTAGTACTTTTTATTCAATCAAATCTTTAAAAATGACCTTTATTATTGCAAATTAATGTTCTAACTCAAAGAGTTAAATTATATTACATTTAAATTAAATGTTCACAAAACTTAACTGTGGTTTATCCAGGTGAGTTTCATTTCTATTTCCTTGTTCTCAGAATTTGTAGTCTCACTGGACGCTTTGAGGCCACAGAGTACACGGCCATAATTTATTCTGCACTCTTTATAACGCTGTAAGTATTATATTCATATAACTAATCAGGGATTGCATTAAAGGGTTCAATGAAAGCAGCTCTGCAGTGATGGAATCCCACTGGATTTCTATAATGACTACATATCCAGACTATTACAAAGTTATCAGGGCTGGATTAAGTCAATGAGCAAAGGGACTTCTGCCCTGGTCATCATCAGCTGACCACCCTCCATATCACTGCCCACTTCCACAAGGAATACACTGGCCTACTAACTGGTTGCCGGGAAATATTTTCCCTTGCCAAGCCACAGCAGTACCCTATGTGTGCATGTGGATTCAGCCTATGGCCAAAATAACTTGGTGCTAAAATATTAAGTAGCATAAATGAGTAAATCTAAATCTAATCTCCTCAAACCTGCACTAATGTACAGTCAAACGCCTAGACATCTTGCATAGTTCCACTTTATAGTTTTTCAATTATTATTTCTTTCAATGTAGAACATTCAATTTAAAATAAATACAATAATTATGGCCCCTGCATCAAAGTGCCATGGCCAGGCTTTACTTTTGCAGGTAGGTTTACGTCACTATAAAAAATAACTGTGTGGGAAATATTGCTCTGTAAAAACAGCGTGATCAGATCAAAAATAATTAGCTTGAAACATTTACTAAAAAGAAATTCCTTATGACTGCAGTTTTGTACTTAGAGACATCAGTGGACATTTTCAGTCTTTGCAACTATCCATTTACTTCTGGTCTTATTTTTACATAACACTGCTAGACATTACTTTAAGTGCTGTTCCCTTAGGTGGCATTAGCAAAATACTTGTTGTTGTTTTTGTGCTTATAATCATCTAACTTGTCTGTTATATCCCAGTGACGAGGTTAATGGAAATGTGAGTATACCCAAATTGAACCGTATTTGCCATTTACACCTCATGAATATTAACACGTGGGTAGCAGACTGTACAAGAAAAGGGCAATTAATATTGTTATCCTCACATGAGACATTGTGACATTTTAACGTCAGCTGCAAAGGCCTCTGGTAAAACTAAACATTTATCACTTTGGACGTCAGCAGATTTTCCTTTTTAAAGTTTAGTGTGCTTTCACTTGGGAGAAAATACACATGGTGGTAGGGATGTTATTGAGAAATCATTAAACAAGAAAGTCATAATAAGTGAGGTTAACTGACAGCAATTAAATGTTTCTCTGTGCTCACCTGATGTCATCCTCGTTGGCAAAGATAATGACTACTCGGGCATTGGGGTTTTCACTCAGCCTGCGAATTATCTTGTCAAACTCTCCAGTTCTCGGTTCACGTGGTATTTTCACCGACTGTGAAATGCACAGGCCACCTTATTGGAAGACAAAAGGGAAAAAAAAACATGTTTAAGGGAGCATAAAAATACTTATTCTACAGCAGAAGAGATTTGAACTTAACAAGCCCAACCCTTAACCTAAACCAAACTTTTAAACCAGGTCTTAATGCTCAAAAAGTCCTTTTAAGGGGTGACCGAGGACAAGCCTATGGTTTATAAACTTTTTGGTCCTCTCAAAGGTACCCATACAAGAACATACAAACACACACACATATAGAGAGCTAGAGAGAGCTCTTCCCTTACTGCTGTGCAAGATAATAGTCTATTGTTCCTACGGTACTTAAGTGATGCGTTGTATATCTGTCTTTTTATGTTACTTGTCCAGACTGGTCTCTGGAAACTTGGAGCTGTGTGTTGGAGGAACAGCAGCAGCTGTGACTGGCACAGGCGCAGTCAGTCAGTGGTTTAGGAAACTTTTGCATGGCTTGGCATTCTATTGGTGGAGCACACATTTTTCAATATCATACAATTCTGTTTGGGAGAAGCCAAAATTGTGATTGTAATTAAAATATAGCTGTGAGGTTCTACTGAACGTCCAGGTTTATTTTTACCAGTAGAATCGACCTCTGAAACTTTTCATGGGTGCTTTTTGTTGTGTTCGAGCCAAATTGTGTGTCAAATTACAATTTTGGTAAAACATTACCATGTTTTCTTCAGTCTACAGACTGAAGAAAATATCTTTGTTTCTCACAGATCTGCACAAATATCACACAGTAATCAGTTTAAACATGTTATTCAAATACAAATAATTATGTACAAATGATTCCCTCGAATCCTACTGCAATCGCAATTTCAGTCAAAATAATCGCACTTAGATATTAATTCAAAATTGTTCAGCCCCTATGTTGCAGGTGACATGAAAACAAATCACCACAATACTAAGACACACAAAGTTGTGTGGAGCTAATCAAGCATCGTGTTAAGTCATTTGACAATGGTTTGAATGTACCAGGTATTTATTTATATTTAAACGTTGTGCACTACAGCTTTAAACATTTTAATGTTGTCGTTCAAGGTTGTGAGTCCTTTTCAAGCTTTTTGTGACACAGAAACATTGGTCTTCCATGGAAAAAAACTCCCCATCCTTTAAATCTTTTTGTGATAGATTTACTATTAAATGTGTACAGGTACAGTATTTCACAATATGAGCAATGTGGGGTATTATAAAAAAAATCTTTTCTGCGACCACAGGGGCAGCTTTGAGACATGGGGGGCCATCAATTCAGTTTATGGTCCTGTCAGTGGGTCCAGGGGAATTTGGTAGCATTTTGGAAGTATATAAATTTTGCAATTGAAAACTGGTGTTCTTTGTTCTGAGTCATTTTTTTCTTATTACACTGGGCTGTTTGTTCAGCCTGCAAACCACCATTTACTAAAACTTGCGTGCTTCAGTTTAAAGAGCGTTCTCACCATTTTAGAGATGCTCTGGTAATGAAGCGAGTCTAAAGCCAGTGTCCCCTGGTTACCAACAAGCCATGGTCTAATTCCCAGTGTAACATTTCAGGACAACCATTGTCCCCTCTATCAAAATGCCACAGAGCATTTGCATGCCTCGTGACCCAAAGCAGAAACAGCTGAATGAACAGTCAGAGCAGGAATAGCATCATCTAGTGAATTTCACAGCAGCTGGACTTGCACCACAACACAAAGCAAAGCCTGGCCCAGCGTCAGGGACTAACAGGTTGAGTGGCTGCAAATGTTGCTGAAAATGAACAGTAGATGTCATGATGTTGGACAGCTTTGCTCATGGGCTTAAAATGTCTCATCAGGTCCGGTTCACTCAGTGGTTCTTTTGTTTTACTCGTACACTGGCAACACATTTAATGATGTTTACCTTTTTCACTGTAGCTGTTTTCCCCCCTTTTTTCCGAAGTGTTGTATTGGTCTCCTGTGGTTATGTATGTAACTGTTACGACATGAATTTGCTGGCGTATACAACCACTTGGCTGGTTAACAGATTAGCAGCTGCTTCCTTGGCCCGTGGCATTTTATTGATGATGTTCTGAATTCAGGACCTTTTTACTACTGCCAGTGAGGCAGCATAAATGTTATGTTGGACTTTGCTTCAAGTGAAATCAAACACAACAGTTAACATATTTTTAACAGTCAAGAATCTGGAATTTTTCAAAAGTTGAAAGAGCTATCTAATGACCCAGGGTGAAATTGTGAAATGATAGTAGATGCCTTTTACCATCTCAGACCTACTTTGCACTACCTGTACATATTTTGAATTAATGTATCCTATAGGTGACACGACAGTGGGAAAAGATTGGAAAAGTAAAGTGAAAAGATTGCATTTTCTTTCAACTCTAAAGCGGGGGAGTCGGTATGAGAACGTGGAGGGAAAGGCAAGGATATCCAAAAAGGGAAATGCATGTGCATATCATAGTCAATAATAAAATCAAATCTGAAAATAAAGTGCTACACTGCAGGAAAGGAAATGACCATAATACCAATGTGTTAACTTATCAGGTAAGGTAATGGCATATATCGTCACATTTTGGTGTGGTAGCTCACGTGACAAGTAATTAATATTTATTTGAGTCTCCAGTTCACTTCAACAGTGGCTGAGATTTCTAGACCAGAATCCCCAGTATACAAAGAGCCAAAATCTCTGTTGTACATGTACAGCTGCCAAGGTTTTTACACCTTCCTCTCATGTACGTGCCCCTGATTGTTCTTTGACTTAAGGTAAGAGCTGTATCTGTTTAACTCTTGGTCATTATACTAACAATACCCAGTCAGACTTCTTTCAGAAGCTCTTTGCTCTCAGAGACTCTATCAATTATTAGACTCAATGTCTTTGCCTCACTTGTACGCCAGTCCCCCATTCCCTTAACATCTGCTCTGTGGCAGCAGAGCACTCATCCCTTCCTTTTCTTCTCCTCTCACATCAGAGACAGCAGGCTGAAGCATTACTTAACCTAGTGAAAGAACCGGGGGATAAGTACCCAACCTATGGGAGTGAAAGCACATTCAATAATGGGCCCTTGTGTTGGATCTCTTCATCCACATCTCTCCATCCAAGCATCGCTTAAGCCTCTTTCACACTAAAATTAGTATACCTGGGATTTTTTTTTAACCCAGATGAATCCAGTCCCTCATTTAAACTCAGCAGACTTAACAATTTTAAGTTGCTTGCTAAATTAAGTGTTAACATTCGCTGAAAATAGTCATGGATAACAGCTTGCACAGGAAACGACGGCAGAATTTTCACTGCTACCAAAAATGACGAAGAAGAAATTGGCACTTTTGTCTTGGTCTTGTAAGGTCTCACTAATGCCAATTGGAGCCAAAGCCAATTAAGTTATGCATGTATTGAATTAGGAGTGAATGCTGATTAAACACTGGTCAAAACCCATTTACACCTTGGGATTAAATGGGTTTTGGGAGTATGATTGTAGGAGGGTCAAGTACACAACCCCATGACTAATGGGACCAAATTCAAACCCCATGGTGTTTTGTGTTTTGCTCGTAGTGAAAATCCTACACTTTTCCCCCAACATGTTCTCTATGTCACATATCTTTTAATTTGATTTGCCCAAACTTAATTTATGCAACATTCACTTGTTTGAATGGTGGAATTCATTTTACATGTGGATGCTGCTGTGAAAGCTTTCGAAACATAGCATTTAAGAGACCCTATCTGCTCCTTAATTGACCTTGGTATGATAATAACCCTGCTCATTACATATATTAACTTTAGCTAATGAATCAAGTCTCATTACAGGAATCAGATTTCAATAGAAACATGACATTTGGCCGGTGGACAGAATGCAATTAGGAGAATCCAGTTCAGTCTCCTGAGACTTCCCTCAGACTCAGCCCATGACCACGACCACCAACAGAGACTATTAAATTGAATTACAAAATGTGTAGCAGCCCAGATTTAAGAAACTCCATTACCCTTGCAGTGTGTGTCTTCAGAGGCATACATGTGTTTATTAATTGTACTATGCATTAAAGTTGGCTTGATGTGATAGGAGTTGATTAACGGTGACTTGTACCTTAATCCTCCTGATGAGCACTTTCTCTGTGCCTAAACATAACAATCCATCTGTACAGTCCATCAAACTAAAGCATCTTTTCATCTGTTGCTAAAATCATAGCACGAGGCAATGAGCGGTGTATGTTCCTGCTATAACGCTCTTTATCTGTGCCATGTCTAAGAACCACCTCTAAAAATACCCGTTGCTGAGGAGACTGTGAGCCTCCACCCTTTGTGTCTTCAATTGTCAGCCCCAGTCTCTGCTCTCCTAATAGCTCAGAACACTAATATTCCTTCTCATTTGACACCCATGGGAGAGACGGTGCCGCCATAAACATTAAATTATGCCCTGACATGGTGGCTGATTGCAGCACAACTCCCGTAGATGGCGAACAGTTGTGCAGAAGCACAGCAAATGCTCTCAAGTGGGAGCTGTGGTGAAAGTGCAGGTATAAAATTAGCCCCTTTATTGGGATACCGTGAGTAGAAAATGGCTACACAAGCAGGTTTCATTTGCTGAGTAACAATAACGGCATATACAGAGCAGCAAACTCAGACTAACGTGATGTCATCTCTACAGTTGCTGCTAGGCTGGAATATTCAGTGGCTATGCAAGTGGGCTTGAAAAAGTGTTGCTCTATTGAATGTTGAATGAAAACGAGCTGCTGCGTGTGTCGCGTGGCAGCAAATGATTTATTAGACGACAGACGGAGTCAGTTATGATTCTGACAGTGTATCATAGTACACATACACTGCCCGGTCAAAAGAAAATCAAGCATTTTGTGTCTGTTTTGACCGCCTGTAGCTTTGATTATTATTATTGCATGTGCCGTGGCATTGCTTATGAGATAATGCAATGTAATATACTTTATTTAATACACACAGTTTGATAAATTTGTGCCAAGCTCTTGTATTTAAGATGACATTGTACTGCAATTAAATACATTTAAGTAGTCAGCTGACTTTTTTTCTGAGCCCAAACCTGTCCAACTGAGGCAACCCCAGATCGTAGCACTGCTCCCACAGACTTGTGTAGTTGACAATATGTGAAATATAAGAATATGTGTGGGCATGAGATCAAAATTAAAGGTTTTTTTTGGCCAAAACAAGATGATATGGATCATACTTAATGATTTCAATAATACCCTGCTTCCATTGCATATGGAATTATTAATGCAAATGACTTGATCAGATGATTGCGATAACCTGGCTTCTGATGTTATTCTGCCTTTCTGTCAATGTATGCTGGGACACGGCCAGTCCCCTGACAGGAAGAGCAAATGAATGGGTGGGTGGGTGGAATTGATTATAGGCAAGAACAACAATACATGTGTGATCCTGACCATCAGCAAAATACTACCCTTGAGGAATTATAAGTATTATGCTGTGTTTTGACATTGTTTTTTTGGGTCTTTTTGTTGTTGTTTTTTACACATTTTTATGTATATGTTATTCCCCTGAGCAGAAATATAGGAGTTGGGAGTGAAAGGAGGAGACGAGAGAATGAAATAATAATAAAAAAAAATCATTAAGGGAATCTGACCCTGAACTGAAAAGGCCTATAGGTTCAGTCCCCTGTCTCATCAGCCACCCTGCTAAAGTGTCCTGGAGCAAGACACTAAATCCGCCACAGTCCCCGGGGTGCTGTTCTGTCACTGAAGCTGTGCTTTGTGCAGAGCTAAGAGGATGAAAAGAAATGAAATCCTCCTCAGGGGTTCAATTACTGCATAATATCCCATTATAATTATTATAGACTGCTGACTCATAAATAGGGAAGGGAATTGAAAACTGGTTTCAGTTGAAAATTGGTTCCAAAATGTCCAGAC
The DNA here is from genome assembly GCF_958295425.1 of Solea solea. Taxonomy (NCBI): domain Eukaryota; kingdom Metazoa; phylum Chordata; class Actinopteri; order Pleuronectiformes; family Soleidae; genus Solea; species Solea solea. The sequence continues at coordinate 7,260,963 of NC_081144.1, forward strand.
CACTAGAATTACTAACCTCCATGCTTATAATTTGGTTTTATTGATGCTGACATGACATGTGTCCACTGTGAGGGCTTGAAAATGCAACCAATTTGGTTGTTTGTTTGAGGAAAAAATTCTTTTGAGTGTGATTACATTTTTTCTTTGGTTGTACTGGTACAGCTAACATTTGCAGAGTTTCCCATACGTTCATCAATGCGTGGCAACAGAATTGACACTGATGGATTCTGTCCCCCCACCCCCACCCCCCCAAGCTCGTCACGGCTGTGTACGTGCACACTAAAGCGCGGCCATGTCGCCCTCTCGGGAACGGCACTACTGGCTCGGGAAATACTAAACACTGTTTATGCTAATATTAAGGGTAATCCTGAATAGTCCGCTAGACTCGGTACGATTGGGGGTTGCAACATTCAGCCAATCGGAGTTTGCTTTCGCACTGCACTTTTGTGAAACAAACCAAAACTTTTGAATAACGTATTCCCCTCATCATCTGAAGCGGCACTGCATCAATGACTGACAAGAAAAACAATGAACAAGAAAACTTGCTCATCTATTGGTTAGTGCGGGACAACTTATATTTCCGCGACAGAGCAAATCATGGGGCTACAGCAAATCCGATCGGCCTTGAGTTATTTATATTGTTTTATGCAAACATACTAAACATGTACACTGCAACAGCCATTTCTCACGGCTATCATTCTACATGTGCGTATGTTCTGGTTGCGTTTACCCACAGTTTGTTGTGTAGTCTGCTTCCTACATTTGGTTCTCTTGAAGCAAACCAAGACCTAGGTTTTTAGGTGGACCAGAGTTGGCTTCTTTGATGCAAGTTCAGTTGCGTATTCACACCTCCCCAAACGAACCACACTTTCTCGAGTAATCGGACTAGGATTCGATTAAGAAGGGCTGGTGTAAATGCACCCTAAGAAACACTATTCTCCAACCAAACATCCAACCACATCAGCTCCATGCAAGATTAGTTGTTTTTTTCTTTGTTTGTCTAAGAAAACCTAACAAAAACAGACTTTAAACAGAGGAACTTTTGCACATAATAATCATAATTAGGAAACAAAAAAAAACATTTTGAAGCTCAAGCATGCCTAAAACAGTCGGGTAAGGGCCAGGAGAGAGACCTTGTGAGATGAATGCTTTTAAAAAGTTGCCAAACCAGCAATATTTTCTGGCTGGCTGATACAAATCCTGCATGCAACACACATAAACAACATAAATGAACATTTAACATTTGGTAGATTGCATCATTTGATTCGAACCATGAGTGGTTCTCAGACGGGAGAAGATGAACGACCCCAGCTCCACCTATGTATCACTGTAGTTTGTCTTTATTATGCCAAGTATTTGTCATCTTTCACATTCTGAAACTCTTCCACCACATCCATTTAAGTAGTTCTTCACTCTGTGTGTGTGTGTGTGTGTGTGTGTGTGTGTGTGTGTGTGTGTGTGTGTGTGTGTGTGTGTGTGTGTGTGTGTGTGTGTGTGTGTGTGTGTGTGTGTGTGTGTGTGTGTGTGTGTGTGAGAGAGAGAGAGGTTGTTCACTGTATCTTCATTTAGAATTCATGTCAAACACATGAATGTGTCTAAGTGCATTCTGTGCGCCGCCTACATCTCATCGGGGTGTGGGTTAATATCACAGGGCAGCTTTGGACTGCATATGATGAGCCTTGGGTTCACCATTGTGTGCTGCTGGGAAAATGAGGCAGAATTGTTGCTGAATGGTTTCAGTGAAGATTCAAGAGTCAAGTTTCGCCTCTCAGATATCTCTGAGCTGCAGAGCACAAACACATGCTCCCTGCATGGCTTTGCTCCGCCAGTGAAAATAGATATCTTTAGCAGAGGATTTATTAGATACTATGTGTAAAGAGAGACCAAGACGATAGAAAAATCTGTAATATACAATGAAATGCAATATGGTAACAGTGCATTATAAATGGTTGTTTTTCACTTTTTTTAAAGAATCTGTTTAGGCTTGCACTCCTCTTTTTATCTGTATTATAATGGCCACTACATTCAGAAAGGGGGAGTATTATAATCTGGTACTGTGAGGCATGAAAACCGAGCCCCTCTGCTCTTGCTTACTTAAAATTAGTACTTGTATCCCTGAGGACCATTTAAGTCCATTGAAATAGCTGACTGAAATAACTCATACTGTAAATATTTCAAACAGTATCTGAGGAGTAAATAAAGTTGCACATAAAAGCTTCAGGGGATCTAAAGCCAGTATCGCTATTTAACAACACTCATATGCATAGCATTAAAATGTCCATTATGCTGTTAGTGCTGTATAATTCAGCACTCTACACTTAATTTAAAGCTGCAGTTTGTAACTTTTAAACATCAACAGATATTTGTTACGTTTAAACAGCTGCCAGATTAGTTTACACAATAAATCGGAAGCTAAATTGGGTAAAACTTGTGGTTTCACTGGGGATGATAATGCTGAATGCTGGTTCAGCCTCTCAGCTTCACAGACTCGCTTTATGTTTCTCAGTAGAGCAAAAAAATCTTGTTTTCATATCTGTAGCGACATTCCCACGCTCCACAATGACTGACCAGTTGAGGGGGGGGAGAAGCACACAGTGTAAGTAAAGCGAGACAATTTACATACAACACCAAGGAGAAGAACCCAGAAAAGGTTTCTATCGCTAAAACCTGGATACCTGCCCAACATCAACCCAGTACTCCCTGAACAGCTGCCTGACAATCATGTGCCTGCATGTTCAATCACAGTTGCTGCTGTTTCCTTTACTACGCAGCTCCAGAGATCGCAGACTGTTTTGGTGACTAAATTAACACTGACGTCACAAATTCTCTCTGTACGTGTATAAGAAGTATAAAAACAATTGGGGATGGGTGGGCATGGCAACCTTTAAAATGAAGACCAGAGAAGCGTCTTTCTGGCCATGATTAAAACTCTTGGTCAAAAAAGCACTTTGCCGAAGTTTGAACATTTTATCCCCAATTCCATGGGCAAGTGAAGAAGGAGATATGTGAAGCGGACAAATGTACATACCCAAGAATATATTGCAGTATATACGGTGATATACCAGATGTTTCAGGCCCTACTTCGAACAGTGCTAATCTCCTCAAATCTGCTTATTACGCCTAATAAACAAGTAGTTCAATTTCCAATATCTAAAATATTTTTTTTTTAATCATGACATGACTATGTTAACAATGTATTACTATTCATTTTACCATAGAGTCGCATAAAACATAGTTTGAAGTTAGTGACTATCTATATTACTGGGTATTTGCAGCTGACTTTTTCTGTGTGTTTCATCTTCCAGTGATGATTCAAAAACAAAAACATAAATAAAGCATCCATCAGTTATCATATAGCATAGAAGACTTCTATGGCTTTACTGTTGTCTTCTTTTTCTTGACAAACAGCCACATAGTGCTTCTGTTACCTGCCTTTGCTGTGTTACTGAAAGAAAGTGGTGCTGCTGGATTTTGGGGAATCAAAGGAGCATAAGATGAAACAAAATGATAGGAAGCAATTTGCAATTTCCAAGCTTTCTCTGTAGTCTTTTGTAACGGTTTGTGAATGTACTCATGGGGCGCTGCTCTGATGTTAATAAAAAAAGCCATTTACATGGTGGTGTGTGAAATCAAATAGGATTAAAGAGGACTGTGATTACTGTGATACATCTTCACATGGGGCTCATATATGGCCTCTGAAAAAGCAGTAATCAACTATTTGTCCGTGTAGATTCTCATTCATCCAGGTCATCGTTATCCAAAACACATCGAGTCAGTAGAAACAGGACTTTTTTGTGACACTGTTTTGGAATCCAGCAGTTCTTTTAGAAGGATACCATCAGTAACCGCTGTAACTAATGTCAGATTCTAGATTCTGATTTGTCAAATTTCATCAGTATCTTTATTTGTCAACATTTCCAGGTGCCTGTGAAACAGGTGGTGTTAATTTGTTATATAGTGAATGTGGTGAAAGGAACAATGGTGCGGCTCCAATCCCACCGCAGGTCTCATGATGCAGTGTTAGGAAGTGCATGGGTCTACTCTTTGGACCTCGACACAGAAAAGAATTACCCACTCAGGCCTGTATTGATGACTCTGCAAACAATCTGTGGAAATATATAAATGGACCCCCAACACAATGGAGCTGTAGTTACACGCTGGCCTCAAAGTTGATGGATCAACTGAAAGTATTTGTTGGCACGGCTATTTTCTTAAGCCAAGTGTGGCTACCAGTGGCCGTGGTATTACTGTCAGCAACTCTGCTCTGTATCAGCATGCTCTAAGTCCCTAGAGGAAACAGACCCACTCGCAATTTAAGTATTTATCGCCACAGTGCAGGGGAAGCTCATGGAGGGTAAAAGGGCAGCGGCGACAGGACATGTTATTTTGTACCTATTACTCATCCCACGTCTTTCCTTCTGATTGATGTGTGTTGTTGTGATACATTACAACCACTGGAATGTATTTTAGTCCAGGTGCTTTATTTTAAGGGACGTTTAGATTATGTAAGCTTTTCAAAGAAAATCCTCAAAAACAATTAATCCTCTTATGACCATCATGGTAATCAGGCTGCCTGGATTTATTTTGATTTTATGGCTGTGGAATTGATAACAAATGTTCAGTGAGTGAGTGCTTCTTTCTGCCCCTTTTTCCAAGATAACGTTCACTTTCGATATCTGGCAGTTAATTAACCATTTAGGAATTACGGTACCGAGAAGCTGACAAACGTGTGACGCGCTGGTGAATCTTGTCTGGACGGTCATTCTGCGGAAGTCCTGAGGGTTACCGAAATGACAAGTATATAGGCGCAAAGCTCTATTTCTCTGCTTTCAGGTATCCATCCATACATCTTCTACCACTTTATCCTCCACATAAGGGGTTGCAGGGGTGGTGTGCCAATCTCAGCTGACATAGGGCGAAAGGTGGGGTCACAGACCCCGGACAGATCGTCGGTCCATAGTTTTTGAATTTTCTAGATATCACAAACGGTCTAGGAGTTACGGTAATGGGAAGTACATATGCCAAATCCTGTGGGCGACGATAGGATGCTAACAGAAGGGTTAACTTGATCAGTGATCAGTTGATCAGTGTTTATCAAACCTGGAAATGTTATAATGCTATAGTTAACTCCCTTGCCCCAGTCAGTTTGGACACTGAATAATATACTCATGAATGTCCAATGTGTTGTGAATTTACCATGCAGTTCTTTGGAACTTCAGTCTTAATAATATAAAATGAGTAATATAAAATTTTGAAATATCTTCACTGCCAAAACAGGAACAAGATTATTTTTAGCAGAAGGTTAAAATGGGGAGTTTTGTATGAATTCCTATAATAGAAAATAGTTTTTTTTCCTCTTCCAAATGGAGAAATTCAACCAAAGTATACACACTTAAAGTACTAAAATTTTGATAATACATTTTATATTCTTCACTAGAGAATAGTGCCATTGTCAGCCATTGAGTGGTTTTTGCTGGAGAACGTGCTGTCAGTTCACCTCCCACATCCTAAATGACAAAATGCTACATGATAGCACGTTCTGGGGCAACTATAAATTAGATTTGAAAATGACTGAATGATGTTTTCGTTCTCAGTGCAAATGATTTATAAATCAAAGACAGGGCCTCTGAGCACTGTGAAATGAGCTTTTCTGCACTGGTAAAATAACTCACCTGACAACCATGGGACTTTCCTCATAGCAAGGCTTTTAAGATTTAAATGTTGTTCAATCTTGATCGGAAGAGTTTGAAGTATATACTGCTTCCTCTCCTGAGGCAAACAATAATAGTGTTGTCCAATCAGAGAGGGCACAGGTGAAGAGCAAGACCCTGAGCGATATGTATTCTCATAGAGCCAAGGAAAACTTCCCTGCTACTGTATTAGATTTTCTATTGCAAGTTGTAGGTTATGATAGTTTCAGTAGCTTGTATTAAAGGCATGTATGTAGAAAAATATACATATTATATAAAGACATAACATGACTTTGATATGTCACCACAGATTAAAGAAAATACATTTTCATTTACGGGCACAGTAAGCCTCAGTACTCTTCTAAAAAATATCTCAAGCAGCCACACAGTCACTCTCAATCTCTGCCTGTTGCTGACCCGTGAAAATTAAATATACAGAATAATTGTTTATAAAAAATAAATAAATCAAACAGATGGTGGGACAGTTATGTGGGGTGTGTGTGTCCACAAATATTATCGTGTCACTGTCTGTACGTAATTGTCCAGCACCAGTGACAGCAATGCATAGGGAGCGTAGTTGTGGTCTATAAGGCAGGCATGTCCAAAGATTTTGTTATGGCTGGCAGCTTCTGTTTTATAATGTATTATTAGCTAGGAACGGATTGGGACACCAAATCGGCCTCAGTCATGTTTCATCCCTGTTAGCTCAGCTGGTAAGGAACTGTGCTTTCCAAATCCTTTTGAGTCCCAGGTTCACAAGCCAGCCTTTACAGACAGATACACACATTGTGAAAGTGAAAGAATGGCATTTCATTTGTTCACTCCTGTGTGGCTTAGATTTGGTTACATTGCCATTTTAAAATCATAATTGTGACAAGGAAAACAACACTATTATAAAACAGTGCATTTGTATGTAACTTTTACTGTAAAAAAAAAAAGAAGTGATGTTTACTGTATCAAGTCTGGCCCCCTAATGTGTCTTTTTGTAACAATTTTGGTTTGTGGTGTGCTGTCGGATTTTTCCTTAATCTTGCCTTGCTTCAAAAAAATGTTGAAAAACACTACCATAGATGATTGACAGTTGCCTCCTACAATTGCCAAAACACTGGCTGCACCTGAATGGACGAACACTTTCACTGGTGCTGCTGCCCTATTTCAAGCCAGACCAAAACATGGTGGCTCGTCGGGAAACTTTCCCTTTTGTGACAAGATAATAAGCCATGCAGTTGCTGTTGCTGCTTTCATTTTATTTTGAAAACCAGTCATTCGATGAGAGATCGATGCATCGTTTCTCAATTGCAATGCTTTGCTACCAGCGTGCACTGTGCTGCTGTTTTTACATTGACAATGAATGGGAAGTTTGGAAATCTCTGAACCGAATTGTTTCTGCATTTGAGCCCTTGCAGGTATCTACTTTACCTGCAGTCTGAACATACATTACCTGCATGCTCTAAATCACACAGCACAAATCTGCTTTGATTTTAGAAAATGTTTCAAAATGGTTGTTTTTGTGAGTAATCATAGGTGTGCTCTGGACATAACGTGCAATAAACCAATCAGAGTGTCATCTCCCATTTCCTTTTAAAGTCAGTTGAGCTAGCACCTTGTTGGATTGCTGTAATAAGAGCTGATGTGTGAGGTAATAACAGAGGAATCTTCTCCGCAGAGGAAATGATATCAGGCCACACACGAGCAGACTCTGTTTGTCTGTGTCAGTGTGAACACGTCTTTGTAGCTGCCTTGATGTTTTGGTATCAGCACTGACTTAGACCAGACTTTTGTTGGTCAGAAGCACAGAGTCATCGCCGACAGGATTTGGCATGCATACTTCCCATTACTGTCACTATATCTTCATTCTTTTCTTTGTGCCCACCAGTGACACTTGGTCCTGTTAGTGTAACTGTTAACAAAGATGGCGGACACAGTTTACATTCTGGGAATGAGGTCCCGCCCCCCCTACGAGTGGGTCTAAAAAGTGAAAATACGGCTTGTCCTTGTTTCTGTCCAAAATGTGCTGCACTGTCAGACTCCACCAAGGCTAACAGATACCCTCCATAGCTGCAGCAAGAGCCAACAACCTGAAGGTTCATCCATTTTGTGATATAGTGACTTCCCCTTTAATGCTGCGTCTGTCAGTCCCCAGGACAGTCTACGTTTGGAGGCCAGACGAGCCTTGGTGAGCATTCAGCTTCTCTGTGATACAATGATGAAAAAAAAAACCCTCAAATGAATCTTCCCTTATACTGTGCTAATATATTGTACTAAGTGCTTTTTTTTTTTTAACCTCGCCACTGGACAGTTTAAATATTCACAAGATTATCTGTCATTCCTGCAGTAATTTAACATCTGATTGTGTTAACTATTTAAACACAGACAATAAATATCTTACAACTCAACCCACTTAACTTGTTTTACTAATAAGAAGGAATGTGTGCAAGTCAGATTTTAATCCAATAGATTAAGCAATATAAAACTGTAACATCTTTTTTAATTAAGTTTCACTTCCATTGTTTTGCCGCCCTGCCAACTCAGCACTTTTCTAGTTTCCACCGTTCATTACCTTGTATGATTAACAGTTTGCAGCATTTCACAAAGGGTTTCATCTCTTCAAAACTGCCTCAAATGCACTTTGAAGGGCTGCTTTATGTTACTTTCAACCACCTGGAACTTGGTTCCTCAGTCAGTTTGAAGATCACTGAAGGGTTTTAGCTGCAGGTGTGCAAAGAGAGAATGATTGTCAAGACTGTCACAGATCTGCTATTTGCATAATGTGCTTTATCTCTGGCAAGTCCCGGGGACTTCCCATAACTGCGTGATACAATATGCAAAACTTTCTTTTTGAGAAGAAATGTGTGGTTTAGACTCAATAACAAAAGTTAAATATGCATTGTATAAACAGCAAATTTCACGCATATCATGCATCACTCCTCTGCTTTCTTCATCCACTGGATGGTCATATAATAGACCTAAGGTCATATTCACACAGAAATGGCAGGAAAAATCTTTTGTTTTGCCACTTTGAAAAAGTTTCCCGTACATACAGCACAACATGTCTTCATTCACATGGAACCCCCCAAAACAACTCAAAACACTGAAGGCTAGTACGTATGGCAGGCCTATAAGTGGCGCTGTAATGCCACTCCAAAAACAGCGAATAAGACGTTATACACATTAAAGATAATATATAACATATAACAATAGAAACTGAGACAAAATGAGAGAGAGAAAAAAAAAAGAGAAAAAAGGGAGTTATCAAAAAGCAAACGGACCAAATAACAGTGTTGACAACTTAGTGACTTTATTTAGTGACTTTACAGACTTTTTATTTTTTTTTTTCGTCCAAAAAAAGCAGCAAATGACAAATTTAGCAAGTTGTAACTTTCTGGCATAATCCTAACTACTTTCCGAGAAGTAAATGGTCAGTTCTGGTTCTGCCGCAGGAACGAGCTTCACCTAACTGTATTTACTGCGGGCGGAGAGTCAGAGTCACAGAGCGATACAGAGTCGCAGACTCCTCCAGTTTCCTCTTCTTATTTTACAATTCAGTCAGTCTGTCAGTCAGTCATCATCTACCACTTTATCCTCTGCCAGAGGGTCGCGGGGGGTGCTGTGCCAATCTCAGCTACATCGGGCGATAGGCGGGGTACACCCTGGACAGTTCGCCAGACCATCGCAGGGCCACACACAGATAGAGACAAACAACCATTCACTCTCACACTCACTCCTATGGTCAATTTGGAGTGTCCAATTTACCTATCCCCACATTGCATGTTTTTGGACTGTGGGAGGAAGCCGGAGTACCCGGAGAGAACCCACGCACACACAGGGAGAACATGCAAACTCCATGCAGAAAGGCCCTTGTTCCAACCGGGGCTCGAACACGGGTCTTCTCGCTGCAAGGCGAGAGTGCTAACCACTATACCACTGTGTGGCCCATTTTACAATTCAAGTTTCGCTATTAATCTTCAGTACTTCCTCTTCACCCCCGTGTCTGAAGTCACTGAGGACAGGACGTGTTCTATCGATATCTCCTCTCTTTTCAGGCTGACTTGAGTTACTTTTTATTGAAAGTAGTTGGCAACACTCTCCACACACAAGAGAAGGATGCCGATAACGACGACAAAGATAGGGACGGGGAATTCCAGCGCAGGACAGAGGATGGACTGATGACATCATCGTTTTCCTAAAGTAGTGTATTTGGGCAAGGACGGCATTTTAAGATTTTCCCACTCTGGGAAAACATATCTTTTCAGGTCTCCCAAAACCAATACGATAAAAAAAATCTGCTTTTTTTCCTAAAGGCTGTGAAACAGTGGAACAAGCTCCCATCTGAGCTGTTGAGCTTGAATTCACTCACTTCATTTGCAAGAGAAGCAAAAACATGTTTTTTAGATAACCAGAGATGTACGCATCTTGTTCGACTAGTTGAGTTTGAACTTTATTCCTCACATGCTTTCTATATTTTTCATGAGGAAAATACATGAAACTTGCGATACTGTGGAAGTTACAGATTTGCATAGTGCTGACTCTTTGCTTTGAATTGCTCAGCTGCAAATGTCGCAATATAATCAATTCATTACACAGACTTTGTCTAGCTTTGTATTGATTGTGATATCCTGATAATGGTTGCAGTATCATTACTCAGTATACATTTAGGCGATATGTAAAATTACTGTCAAAGAGATATTAAAAAGTATTTAATATCCCTAAAAACTTTTCTTTGGACATTTTTTCACACACACAGTTTCATCTTAATGAGTATTCAAATCAGTTCTTTTGACATTTCCCTCATGACAAAGGGCGCAGTATGCAACCATCATTTCTAACATTTGCATAATCCACCTGTCATCTCTGTTGCTGTGTGCTGTCTTTGCCCTCATCCTTCCCCTCTGCTTCAGTTGTCATTTAAGGAAAAAAGAAAAATAGTAATTACAATGTAAAAGTATGCCTCATTTCATTTTATTTCAGATGATGATATTTGAGTGTACAAAGTTGGGGAAAGTCAGGGACACCAAGGCCACGCTCAGATTACCACCAACACTGTTCACATTCTATTTATTTCTTATTTCATTCCAGATCAGATTTGATGTAAATGCAGCTGCCATCTAAAATGGCACACACTCGCACACATTAATACCTTTTAGATTGTGTCCATATCCACAACAGAAAACCACTCTGCAAAGCCACATGTCTCACTGAAACTCACCATGAGAATTTGAAACCAAATATAAGTATTATAATAAAGATTATACAACATAATGAGCCTTTACTTTTCCCTCTGTGTCTCACCCACTATCATTGATGTAAATACAGGTACCCCTTTTTTTTGTCACCTCATGAATTAGGTTTACACATTTTGGGAGATTTATGAACTCTCCTGAAATGTTTATTGTTGGGTATTGAGGGCCCGAGCACGCACACAGTGGCTATTGGAATTATTATTTGTTTTCTCCAATTGGCACATACATCAGAACTGGTGAAAAATAAAAGAAATTCACAAAAAAAAAATGGTTCAATAGCACCCCGAAAAACTAATTTGCACCAAATTTAACTAAACTTAGTGGAAACATGTCACAGCCCAAGACGAACAAAAAAAAGTCTCTAGGGACCATGACCTCAACTCAACAGGAAGTGAGCCATTTTGAAATTTTGCACGTTTTGTAAATGAACAAACTCGTCTTGAGTTTTTCAACCATTCACCACAAAACAGGAAGTGTCTCGTAACTATTATTATTATATTCTTATCATTTTAATGTTTCTTTTTCTCTTTGTATATATGTATGAATGTCCATGTTTGTCCTTTTTGAATGTTCTAGAAATGTAAATATTTTAATTATAAAATTTATTTTTTTTTTAAAATAGACACAACCCTGCGTCATATCCAGTAATTGGATTATTTGATAACAGGTGACTTTACCTTACGCTTGTGTTTATTTCAATCTGCTGCAGTTATCCACAGTCTCATAATCTGTGTGCCTAAACTGTTTATATTTGAATTACAGGAGATTTCAAATGTATTTCTGTTGTGGAAATACGAGAACAAGACAAGCTTAACATTACATGGGAAAAATCATATCAAATTATATGAATGCTAAAAAATAAATAAAAACTGCAGGACCTCAAACTGGAGTGATGTGATTTGAAAATCTGAAAAAAAAAATCACCATGAGCAGGATAAGTATTTTCAGCCTGGTAATCTGCAATACATTTCCCTAGTACTTGCTTTCTCAGCGTGTCACCACCTGACTGTAGAATTAGGGAAGTGAAATGTGCAATACCAATTAAAAGAAAATGATGCTTCTTTTCACAAGATGAAAATAGAATGACACAGTGTGTAGGGCTCCATTACTGCAGAGGGCTGTACGCTCTCTAATAAGGACACTGGGGGAACAACAGCATCTCAGAGTGAAGCACAAACAGTACGAAATACTGAGGGAGCAAATAATTGTGCATCAAGGAGAGTCTTGCATTCATGGGGTGGTAACCGCATACAACACACCGATTAGTTTGACCCCCCCATTTTTTGTAACCAGCGTCAGTCCAAACTGGCAAGTTTGATTGATGTTATCCTTTCGGGATGACCCCCAAAAGGAAATACAGTGATTGAAAAATGCTCTGTGCCCTGAAGGTGGAAGTTTTCAGTAACAGTCCAGCAACTGCAAATGAAATCATCTCCCATACTCCCTCACATTTTGGCAAACAGTCCTAATGATGACATCATTCAGCCTGCCCATATTCATGGGCTGACGCATCTGAGAGACCATGCAAACAGCCTCAGTGTGTGAAGCCTACATGGTGTGGCATTAAATATTCATGGACTTCTTCCTTGTTCTACAACGACTCTGCTGGTAATTCTTCTTCTTCTTGTGTCCTACTCCACTGAACATAAACCTGCGAACAAGCAAATGATGTCTCACTCTAACTACTGCTCAACAATGCAGTGTTTTGATGAACAATTCCCAGCAAGCCCTCCTTTAGAAAGCTGATAAAATCATTGTTTATTCAACAGTATGATTGAAGTAATACGTTTGAAGTAATAAGGGATGTTTGAAGAAATGCACATGTATGCAGTTGCTCCTTAGTCATGAATGTTTCTTTATCTCCACCATTTTTATCTGTAAGCCAAGCAACTTCATTTAGATTGCCCTGAATTTAGAAAAGATCGATACCTCCTGACTGGTGATCCCTGATTTCCACCCAGTGGGCAATGGTAGAGGGAGTCATCTTTTAACTGGGAGGTTGTGGATTTGGTTCCAAGACACTGAACCCCAAGTTGCGTGTGAATGGGTATAGAAAATAAAATATAAAGATGTGATAGAAAAAATGCACTGCACATAGATGTGCTGAGTGAATGGGTGAATGGCAGAACTGTAGCATAAAACAGCTTTAAGTGGTCAACAAGAAGAGAAATGTGCTAAATAAATACAAGCCATTTACCAACTGTTCAATTTTTCCAATTTCCCATTAAAACCTATCAACTTCTTACAAGACGGATTATACAGAAATATTTTAAGTCATCTTGAACTTCACCGTACAATACACAAGATAGTCTTTGGAGCATACCAGTCCCTCTCTGTGCAATAACTGTTCTCACCTGTTTTACCTCGGGTTCACGCTTGCCGACACAGAAACACTGAAGGTAATCTCGCAACCTCCTTCGAGATATCAACTCTCCCAGTGAGTAACTGATTCTGCTCCACACTCCTGATACTGACGGGCTAGACGGTCTGATCAAACACAGTGTAAGTTTCAAGATAAATTCTTGTTCCACTTGAAAGCTCAGCAAGCTGGGCTCAAATCATACAGAGATTCTCCTGCCAGCGGGGCTTTGTATCATCTTTTATCTGGCACTATTCCAACACCAACACCACCTCCATGTCCCCAAAACAACACCTATATGCAGCCACCAATACTTCACCATCAATATTTCTTTTTACTTATATTAAATAAAGAAAATATTGTACTACGATGCCTATGAGGTGCCCTTTTGGAATGCAACACCCTTTAGACTATTCTATTCTTTTTTTTGTTAAGAACGGTTAGACAAATTTTGATATCTTAAATGAATGCATTGAGGGAAAAGGCCAAATAAACAGTCATTTTTATCAATGTAAGAGCTTGAGACTCGAGCTGGAGACTTCACCACAAATGTAAATACATTTTACAACCAAAATACTGCAAAGCATGATGTCACTGCAGTTACAAACCATTCGTTCTCAAGTCTAAAAGTGAATCTAAAGCCTGGTGCACACTGGCATGTGTGTGTGTGTTGCTGCTGCAATGTGACTCCCTTGTGTGTGTTCACACCGGCTGCGTGTCTGCTGCCTTGCGCTCACACCCTTGCTCTGCGTCTCCCTCGTCTCCCCACGCCACATGTATGATTATGGGTTCACTTTGTGATGCATCTCTGACAGAAGATATAATATTAATGTTTTTCCTGAGTCAGCCTTGCGTGTGAGAGGTGTCTAAATTGCCCTCATCTGTACATGTATAGGGCTTATGACTAAATTACACATAATTATGTATTTCGAAGCAAGTGTGAAAATATTTTTTTTATTTGAAAGCCATAAATAATGTGCAAGATTCTAGTTAATAAAGTGGAATAATTAAGTGGCTCGCTGCTCTACAGTGGGGGACATTTGCTGGTTTTCACAAAGAGCATTTATTATTATAAAAAAAATAATAATTGTACTGTATCTGCGATGCAAAGCTAAAAAAAGCTTCCCTTCACACGAGCATCCCAGTGAGAACAGGGCCTCTGTGACATTAGGGGGGTGAGACTGTTGCTGAGTCAGGCCTTTGGTCGCTTAATGAGATAGAACATTTGGGCAGCTCTGATCTGGCTGTGTTTATTATGTAAACTATAAAACCCTTTTTAGCAGCCAAGAAGTGGTGGCTTTGACAGTTCGACTGTGCCTCCCTATTTAATCAATCAAAGCCTGATTTGATGGACACAGCATGTGACATGTTAATGTTTCCTTTGTCATCACAGTGAAAGCAGCAGCTGACTTGTCAGATGCTTTGTCTGAGTTCTTGTTTACCGCTGGAAAGTAGCAAAGATGGTGCGGTTGACAGGTTTTGGAGTTTTTTTGTCTGTCTTTTATTGTCAGGTGGTTAAATGTAGTGACGGTGAAATGTGAAGTCTTTTGTCAAAACTCAAAGTCTTTGTTGTGCCCCCTTGCGTTTCCTGAACAGATTGAGTTGTAAAAACTGTCTTTTAGCAGAGGACTCAGCCTCTTCTTTCACTTTGTCACTTTTGTGCGGGTGACACTGGCATCAATCAAACTCGGCAGAGATCAGTTGTGTAATTTACATACTTGAGATGAGACATCAGTCAAATACACTATACTGCTGTATTTCCAAGAAAGACCTATCTTTGAAATTGACTCAAATTTGTGTTACTTCAAAGCTTCAGAAAAATACTGGATAATATTCGAAGGTGCAGAAAAACTACTAAATGGCACTGGTGAATGTTTGATTATATCAAGTTTTATCAATGCTGCAAACATTGGGAAGAATTTTAGGAAAATGTTCCATAATTCCTGGGGGGCTAATAATTTTGGCCTCAACTGTATATCCCTTAGCTCCAGTGTAGCCATATGTGGCCCATAACCAACTTGTTAGTGGCTCGGCCAATGGTTCCACC
Organism: Solea solea; assembly: GCF_958295425.1. Classification (NCBI taxonomy): domain Eukaryota; kingdom Metazoa; phylum Chordata; class Actinopteri; order Pleuronectiformes; family Soleidae; genus Solea; species Solea solea. The sequence continues at coordinate 7,276,299 of NC_081144.1, forward strand.
AGAAATAACTGAAGAAATAACTAGAGAAACACTTTTCACTGTCCCTCAAAGATTCCTACAGTAGTCTGCTATTAGCACTGATAGTTCTTTTGTATTTGGTTAAAGGCACTTTAGAGATGTTTGTGGGTGGTATATGACATTATGTTTATCCTATTGTGCAACTTTTTGATTTTATGCACTTTGAGATGACACCTGCTGCTTACTGGCTGCAGAAAATGTCTGGCTCAGCTAGATATCTTGGTTTGAAAATGCCGCCCAACTGAGTTTGGAATTGAATAGTCCCGCTTTAGCTTGTCGGTCGTCCTTTTTGGATTCATTTATGCGCAAATGGAAGTCCACTTGGTGCATGCTGTTTTACAAGTGCTGGGTATGAACTGTGTGATGCCTGCTATCACTAAGATTAAATGACCTTGTTTAAGAATAATTATTGATTCTTAATGAATAATGTTGGCTTGTTCTTTCTTTTCCAATGTCGATTTTGTCGTTTTTGTATAATCATGTATAATATTAATCTAAAATACTGACAGCAACCACCACTCACTACACCAACAGTGTGGCCAAGAAGGGTTGAATTATTGTTAATATTTCCATTCACTTGCATCATCTACATCAATGTGGCCTTCATCTATGTCAAAACGTTGCCAACCGTTGCTGTTGAGATTGAGATTTTCAATGAAAACTTCAATGTTTTGTCTTTGAAGTTTTCTTTAAAATAGTGGTTGAAACCTTATACCTCTAGCCAGTCTCGTCTCGAGAGCAGAGCTGAATGTCACCCCATTCCCCTCATAGCTATGTGAGTAACACATGCATTAAACGTGCCCTTAAACATTAATTTTTTTCCTCATAAAATGTCATATTTACACATTTGTGATCTGTGTTGCTCACGTACATAATGTAACATAACATGGAATGACTATTATCTGCCCTAGAGCAGTATGAATGGGTGGGATTGTATTGACTGTTTTATGTTGTGTTTTGTTAACTCAGTATTATAGAAGGCAAACAACAGATGGGATGTAAAGATGAAGGATGCTTCATTGGGGAAACATTCCTTTTTTTTTGCTTTTTTAATAGGATAAAACGCTTAAAAAAAACATACTGGTTCTGTCATGTTGGGTTTTGAGACCCCTTTATTTGGATTGTTAGGTAAATAAGCAGCTGAATTGGGCAGACGAGAGGGCTCTGCAGGAGTAATCTGCTGCTGGTGCTGCTTTACAATGACTGATGATGGGCAGCAGCTTAGAGCTGTGAGGAAAGAAAGGGACATCGTGGCACAGTGAGTATTGAACACGTCGGTAGTGATTACATTCAGTTGCAAGAGGGCCAGGGGTCAGGCTGAGCATGTGCTGGCAGCTTCCAAATTCCCAACACTGTACAATGCCATCTTCTTCTGCTGCTGCCCCCGGCTTGCTCTGCAGCCTCACTTTCACATTGTCAGTGCTCGGTATTCGGATTTTCAATTCCACCGTTTGCGTCTACTGAATATACCTGTGTTGGACCATTCCTTTTCCTCTTAAAAAAAAAAATGTAACCATAGTATAAAGTTCAGTTTCAAGTAGTGTTCATTTTGTCACCCATTTTGTTTTGTATTTATTCTTAGTCTTGTTTCAAATGTCCTCACGAGTCTTTGTCATTTTTGTTAGTTTTGAAGTTTTGAGTCGACTAAAAGTCTCACCATTGTAGTCTAATTTCAGTCAAAATATATTAGTCTAAAAATCTAATTAAAAGCATTAAGATTATCATTTCAGTCAAATAGTGTTTCGCACATCTGTGTGGCCCTGCGATGGACTGGCGAACTGTCCAGGGTGTACCCCGCCTATCGCCCGATGTAGCTGAGATTGGCACAGCACCCCCCGCGACCCTCTAGCAGAGGATAAAGCGGTAGATGATGACTGACTGACTGACTGACATCTCAATTACTGAATAAATATCATAATTACCTGTAAAAAAATACACTCGTTATAATTAGACGTGCGACCAAATATCGAGCCCTGTTCATTCAGAATATTTTGAAGGCGTCACAGCTGGATATCTGTCTCCTCAATTTGTTAATGAAAATAGAGAGAGATTTCTCTTTCTCTCAGTTTTAGTCTCGACTTTTTTCGTTAACAATAATGCATGTTAATATAGCCTTAGTCAGTCTTTCCTCGTCTGACAAAATGAACACTGGTTTCAAGTAAAGAATTCAGATTTTAGTATTATTCTTGCTCAACAGTCTACAGTGCACACTGATATTTCTCCGGCAAAGGATTCATGTAGTTAAGTGCTGATTGCACCATGGATTACGTGTGAGATGTCTTTGAAAACTGTTGTTGCTTATTGTCAGCATGTTGTAAAAAAATCAACTCGTAAACATTTTTACACAACATGTTGTAAACACATTTGCCAGTTATAATATCGCAATTTCTTTTAAACTGTGTCTCATGCCGGGAGACGTACTGCTGCAAGAAGTGACAAATTGTTTCCCATTAAAAGCTTACACCGATCGAATGTTCGTAGTAATTATCTTGACACCTGTAACTGACTTATTTATTAACCTGTTGTGTACAGTACACACATTTAACTACTCCTGCACCATTCTTATATAACCCTGTGTGTAAGTTTACCGTGTTTGTTCATCCTCTGCTGTGCTTGTTTCTGTGTCCCTTCTATGGGCGAGTTCATGGAGAAATGGAAAACCCAGAGTTAGAGCGGAAACAATTGCCAAATGAATCGTCAATTATTACTTTTTTTCGTTATTAAAACCAGATTTCATATTGTTTTAGCTTCTTAAATGTGAATATTTTCTTTGCTTCTTAGGAAATCATTAAAACGGAATCATTTTGGCTTGTGGACAAAACAAGAAACTGGAGAATATCATCATTTCCAGGTTTGACAAACACAGATTAAACGTGAAAATCCGTTAAGAAATTGATAAGTCAGCTTTACCCAGAGTTAAATTCCACTCACACCTGGCCACTAAAGCTGATTCTGATGCAGAAGCTGCAAAACGTTTCAGTTAAATCAAGGTTCACTATTGTTTCACTTTCTCCTTTTTCCTTGCTTTCCTTCTTTAACTTTCCTTGGACAACAGTTGTCTACAGCGAACTACTGAAAATGACTTTGACCTAGATGACTGAGAACCTTCAGACATCACTGCTAGATGTTCTTTCCCATTCAATACTCTTAGTTGTCTTATTCTGTATCTTAATGCTGTTTTTTGTCAGTGACTGGCCGGAGATGTGTGGCTCCGCCTTTGCTCTATTGCCACTCACACAGAGCCGTGGTTGTGTAGAGTAGAGCATCAGATGCACAAACACAGAAGGGATAGCTCGTAGACCTGAATCCAGCAGTAAGTGCTTTGGATTATAAAAGGTTACTCTATCTTTGAAACACTGACTGAATTGCTTGTCCACTCACAGGAAAAAAAAAAACTACAACAAAAAAAACAAACTCTCAATGTGCTTTTTGGTACATAAAATGAGATTCACCCAGCGAGAAACACATCAGTCTGAATCAACAAGGACGCCTGCGGATATGTTTGAAGGTGGACTCACCGTCCTCTCGAGACTTTTGAATAAAGGCATCGACGCCACTCTCTCCGTAGTTTCCCTCTGAAGCGACAGTGGAAACATAATTCCAGCGCATGGCTTTCACAATGTCCACCATGGCCTGGGCCTGATAGGTGTCTGGGGGCACGACCCGGGAGAAGAAGTCGTAGCGGGTGTTATCGCTCAGCTCGGGAGCCGTGGAGGCATAACTCACTTGAGGAATCTAAGAGAGGAAGAAAGAGATATAGGGTTATATGTGGAGGGGAAAATGGAACTTGAAAAAAAAAGGTTAATTGCAGTTTAATGTATAAATACATGATTATAACGCAACATCTGCTGAAATGTCTCAGCTCCTCCTCGGTGACAGTCATCCTCTACTTTTGGCTTTAAATAGTCCTGATGATGACGGGCTTAGCTACAAAACTGTCAAAAAGGGAAGTATTTTCTACAGTAAATGAGGCGTCACTAATCCCTTCATGTCTCCGTCGTCATATGAGAGGTACAGCACTCTGTGTTGAAGAAGAGATATATACTGTAGGCACTCGACGATCTGTCTTGAGATGTGTAATAATACTCGGTGTTCTTGTAAGAATTCCCAAAGGAAGGATTTTACAGTGGGGAAGCTGTTGATATATTGTAAGGTCAGATGTTTCAGGATAACTCAGAAGATTGTGAAGAAATCTGAAGCCAAAGTCAAACTTATTTAACTGAGGGAAACTACCATATGTCACTAAAATGACATGTGCAATATGACATGTACATGACACATCTTTGTTGACCTGCATAAACAGCTTATGTTGGGGATTTCTTGTCAAAAAATGGTTTAACAAGCCGCGTCCTGGGTTAAACTCTTGATTGATTATCTCAATTTCCGCTCCCTCAAGTTATTTCTGATTTATGGCTGCCGTTGTTTCTGTGATCTCACTACTTCGTCGTGTCTGTGCTGCATGGTTTGGAACTTAACTGACCAGATTTTATGGCATTCAATTGTGTGTTTCATGGTTTCACTTTTTGTCTTGTCCTGATTCCCCCAGCTATGATGGATTTAGGCAGTTAGGTGTACATGGCAGCTGCCGGGGACCCGTCATCCTGTGTCAGGGATACTGGATCCCGGGGCAGGTCAGGGGGTTGAGGTGCTAATGTGTGCAAATATAGGGAATTCTAATATTGTTATAGTCATTACCCACAACAGTTCAGCTACTCAAAAAATCATTTTTAATGAAATGCTTATTGCAATCGTATGTCTCACCAATGAGGCTTTTCTCATGATGATCGTCAAATGAATGAAACATTGCTCGTCCTTTCCAATTAATGTTTATTAATGGAACCTTTTGAGCATCCGCACTGAGATGAAGGGCTGTGTGGATGGAGGAAAAGACTGCACATGACACTAAAGAGCACTCTGAAAAACCTGCAGTATATGAAGAGAACATTCATTTATTACAGTGTAGGAGATGTATGAATTTCCCTCCGTTTTACACTTTTTACACATCATGGTTAATGGTGTGTTTTGGGTAAACTCAAGGGACCTATACCACCCAATTTTAGAGGTACATGTATCTGTCAGCGCTACAGTATTTTAAGCGTGCGTTTGCCATTTAATCCTGCAATTAGACGGACTGGAAACGGAAGATTGTGAGTCGCACTCCTGCACTAATTTCTTAGAGAAGATCACAGTTTTTAGCTTGCGGGGAAACTGGAGCTGTTGGTCTACTGCTGCTTCATTTGTGTCCTTACACACTTCAACTCAGTGATGGACGCAGCAGCGACTACTGTGTTCCGTGATGTCAAATCCTTAATTTTCTCTATGGACTTTGGTGTGGAGAGTGAGCGGTTTACAAACTTATTTATTCCATGTTAATATAGGGGACAGAGCATATTACGGAACATTAGTATACAATACACATGTAAATAAATTAGTGTTGTTATTGGCGTTGCGTCAGGAGGTACCTCTTACGATCTACCCTCGAGAGGAACCATCGTATCAAGGATACACACTTGGTATGAGGATGAGAGAGCGCGGCAGAGGAACATGCCTCGAGCAAGCAAAGGACATCGCTCTCATAAGGAGACCACTGGACTTCTGTGAACAACGACAACTACTTGGGCGTCACAGCGCATTTCAGTGATAAAGACTGGACTCACGTGGTTGCAGCTGCCAGGCTACTTCCATAAACCACGGCCCACTTAACCCTTCTCACTCTCAGGCCACATCATTCAAAAGAAGCGAGCTTCTCTGTCTCCTGATAATGCAAACAAACTGGTCTGCCTCAGTAACTGGCTGAATGAAGTGAAAAATGTACCTGGACTTTAACATGGGCCTGGGTTCTGTTATTATTTCTATTTGAGAATATAAGTAAGATGCCTTTTTTTATGCCAAATATATATATATATTGTTTTTTGACAGGTGACAGTTCATACGTATTACTGACAAACAAACAAACTTCAATTTCCTGTTAGAAAAGGCTGTGTTACTGTTACCTCAAAGTAAATTTCACCTGACAACAGTCCTACTTTCCCAATATTTGCTCCACTTACAGCAGACAGACTGCTGAGCAAGTGATAGCATCCTTTTCCTCTCCCTTTCACCTCACACAGCAGAAGCCTTTGATGCGGTCAGCGAGTCCGGCAGCACTGGACTCGTCCTGCTCACTGTGCCCCTGCTCGGCACTGCAGCCAAAGCGTTAGAAGCGCTGCCATATAGTCTGTATCCCATGACCTATAGCTCCTCACTGTCACGTGACACTGGCTTTGTCTTTCTTTTCACAATGATCCACTGGTGAAGCCAAGGCAGAACTTGCTGTGCTTCTACAATGTCCAAATGAAAAACTCACTGTGCATTAACAGTGCTCTACTGGAGGCTTGGCTTTATAGATGATGACCTGTAATACGGCAAATGAGGGCGGTCTCCTTAACTCTATTTTCCTTCAAAGAAGGGAAGAGACAGACCTGGGAAATCTGAGTGCATGAAAATGGAAGATGTGCCAGTGTGTCAGTGGCAGCTTTTCAGTTACCCGACCATCACACTGGGGTTTTTTTTTCTTCATACAGCCTTTTCACATTGGTTGTCTTGTTTTCAGCTGGATTTGCTTTTGCAAATTAGCATTGAATGACCTCACAGTTGGATCATATTCCTTTGGAATGCTCTGAGAGACACAAACCTTCAGACCTGATCAGTGTTTGTACCCTGAGACCTGATGGCAGTCGGCTGACTTGTTGATTTCACACGTGGCGTTAACAGTAATTCACATGACCCACACGTTGGCTTCCTTTATGTCTGCTTTGACAGAAGACTGTTCTTTTTCTTTTTTTTTTTGCATCTGTGTTTTTCCTCCCTCTTGGAAGACATGAAAGTGTGAAGCAGATTTCTCTCTCACGTCTTTGACGTCACGAAGGGGGGCTGTCTAGCAAACTGAAATAAACGTGTTTGTAAGGTGTTAATGATGTCTGGTTTTAGATTTTTCCAATGTTCTTGCACACAGCCGAGTGAAAATGAGCCTTTAAGCAATTTGCACCTACAGTTCACTCAGTTCAGTGTGAGGACTTATTTTTGTTATTTCTGCAAATACACGTTGTTCCTCGGAGGTAGCGGTAAAACGAGGGAGACATGTGGTGGCACACCAAATGTCCGACACTCACAAGGATTAAAGGAGACGACGACTTTACATCTGCAAAACCACGGCTTCTAATTGATATTTTTGAGAAGCATGACCGACAAGTAACACTGTTGGTGTAAATGGGGTATATGTAAAATGTACAATACAATATTACAATAGTAATCTTTAGCGTTTAACACTGAGCACATCGCAGACGTCACGTTTGCGCAAGCACACTTTGCGTTATGTGACGTTTCTGAAAGCTGGCATGTGGTTTTTACGGTAATTCCACTCCTGCTGTTGCAGGAAGCCAATAAATCAGCGTCTTTGTCACCAGAGAGGAGAGAGTGGACATGGAGACAAAGACTCAAACGAATGTTACGTTAAATATGTTGAATGCTGTTCAAATTTAACGTGCAACATCTGGCGTTCGTGTACAACTACATTGTTTCTTTAAATTCTTTCTTTTGTTTTTCTTCATTTTAAATTGATAATACACGATTGTAACGTGCAGTGAATTGCAAATAACAGCCAGATATTAAAGGTTATTCTGGACAAATGGGCAAAAGCACTTAATCACAGGACATTTTTTTGTGGCTCCTTTATGATTAAAATAAGCAAAAGACAGTAAAGTAAAGACGGACATTTTGAGGCTTATAAAGCATGGTTGCCCGGAAACAGGAGTTTTTTCCAGGAGTCACAGATTGGAAGTGAAAGCGTTTGAGTCACTGCGGCAGAGAATTATCCGACAGTTAGTGAAAAGATAAGTGACATTGACAAAGTGTAGACATTAAACAATGTCTGAGGGAATATGAGTGTTGGCTAACCTTGGCTTAAACATCTGTTTTACTTTTGAGGGGTTTCTAGGTTTGGTAATGCTTGGCATATCCATAGCACACAACCTTGAGTGTGATGATGCTTCAGTCCAGCACTCCCCCAAATGCTATTTATTACTTGACAGTATGAAAAGGATGGGATTTATTTATTTAACTATTTTTATTTAATCACTTATTTTGGTTTCCGCCGACACAAATAGTTCCGCAACTGGACGGACCTCACTGTTGCCTAGCAACGCAAACAATGAGAGTCATGCACAGAGCAGGCCGTGGCCTTGCATTTATGTTTTCTTTATTGCACAGCCAGAGAAAAAGGTGTCTTTTGAGAGTCACCTTGAGAGGCACTGCTCAGTCGTTCTCTGCTCTCACTGAATGGTCTGTGGTAACTTTTTAGCTTTCAGACCTGTAAGAACAAAACTATTAGAAATCATGGTGCTCTGTGTTCATATAAAAGTCTCCTCGTTCTCTCCTGGCGACAATTAGACGATTTTTGTGAATATATATATATATATATATGTATATGTATATATGTATATATATATATATATATATATATATATATGTGTGTGTATATATACATATATACATATATACTTATATGTGTATATATATGTATATATGCTGTCGTTCTAGTACTCTCTGATGAATTTACTTGGTTGAGAGCTAAGTGTTGTTTACTGAAACCTAAATGCAATACTTTTTACTTAAACACTACTAGAATAACAATTACTACATGAATGGAGGAACTGGACTATGATGGATGTGACCATTCTGATATCATCACTTATATCATCTTCTATCTTGCACAGCCTCAGGTATGAATATTTTATCAAATTTTGAATATAATTAAATTGCCACAAATGAGATAAAACAAAATCTGTTATGATCCGTCATGATATCAGATTCATGATACCTGATTTTTCTCGAGGTAATTTTAAGATCTTGTATTTTTTTTTTTTTTAAACTTTCTTTGTGACATGTATTGTGAGGCTGTGTGGGAGCTATGGTGGAGCCAGTCTGTGTTGTATTTATTTCTTCTTTTTTTTTTCCACCTGAGGGATTTGCACCACTGTAACAATCACACATTTTCTGAATTCTGACTGGAACCAGGACAGACAGAGCTTATTGTGTTTGTGTTAGCAAGATTTCATGCTCAGTGGACTGGAGCGGTGGTTCTCAAACCTTTATACCAAGTACCACCTGAGAAAATATTGAGCTCTGAAAGCCTGCCCCCACACGAGAGGATTTTGCAATCTGACCACAGACACAACAAACCTTGTAACCAATATTCAGTGTCTGAATACTGAGAAAGCACAGACTGGACAATCAAGACGAGTCGCAGGACCACATTTAGTGTGTGTGTGTGTGTGTGTGGAATCAACTTGGCTTTGTAGAAGTCACCGTTCTAAACAAAAATACACAACATCTGTTTTCCCAGTCAAATTGTCTCATTGGTTATTGCATGTTTAATACGTCTGTTAATCCCTCACACTACATAATCATTTGGCAAGATAATCTGCTAAAATCAGCCTAAAATCAGAAGGCACCCGCGATTGTCGAAAGGGCCAGATTGGGACTGAAATCTAGCCAATTATCCTCTAGTGTGGGGCAGGCCAGAACATTTCTTATTATTGACTCAAGGAATTACATTTTCTCTGCAAGGGCCGCTGCTGTCTTCCCCGAGACAATGTGTTGTGTTGTGAAAAGAAAATGTGCCACTTGCAACAAAGAGAGAATATCTTGGCAAGGCTTTGACCTATGAAAAGCGCAGTGTGCAGCTGAGGTCAAGATAACTTACAGTATGATAGTTGCAGCCAGCTTAAGTGGTAAAGATTTTGTGAAAATGTGATATGTTAGTATCTGGACACTCAAGCCCTTCTCAGCTCTTTTTTTTACCTAATTACTTCAGCAAGAGTATAAAATACCTTCTACTATGTTTAGAGAACTTCTTAAATCCGTCCCCACTTACATCAGAAGTTACATTGGACGTCTGCTAAATGACATGTAATGTAATTTAATCAAGGAGGGAAGAGTACTGAAATATTCTACTCAAGTAAACGTACCACTATTTTTGATAAAATGTTACTTACAGTAAGTACAAGTAAAAGTTCTGGTCTAAAAATGTATTCAAGTTAACACCTTTTAAATGAATGATTAAATGTTCAAATCACTTGTTTTAAATAACTTGCCTTGTTATGTTCTTGAGGTTTGTTTGCCTGACAACCTGGTTTTCAATTTGTCCATGGTGTTTATAAGCTAGTTTTCTGCCTTTCTGTGGGTGTCTGCGTTTGCAGAAATCATTACCGAATTGTTCCACTTGTCCCATTAATGGCACTATTGTTACAAAATGTCTTAGTTTTATACCTGTTTTTCTCCTATTCAGTCAGAGGCAGGTTTAGTTATGGATGCTCTCAAAAGGCCCTGGAAGCCAAATGATTGACACTCGCCGGCACCTTCAGGCACTCTGTAAACTCTTCACTATTCCATTAAGACTGTATGTAAGACTGGATGTTATCCAAGGTGAAGCTCCTATCAGTGAGTCCCTGCGGTGTTGATTTCCATTCTTACCCAGAGATAAAGTAAAAGATTCTGCTCGTGGCACGCCGATTGATCAAACCATTGTGTTGTAGACAATTTTTTATGGTGTTGCTTATTTTCAGCTACTCAACAGTTTCCGTGTTCTTGTCGTTAAGACACATCACTTCTGCCAAGTAAAAAAAATAAGTTGCTCTCTCTCGCTCTCTCTCTCTCACCACAGCCCGACTTTACGCCGTGACTAGCTGCAGAGGCAATGTGCTGAGTCATAAAGCACATTGAGATAGTTCCACACATTGTTACCCAAATCAATATGGTGAAACTAAAATGAACAATGTGAGCTCCACACTGATGCCCGTGAGGTGCTTTTCTAAAAGGAACCGCACGTGCGTCTTTCTTATTCCTCACTATTTGTAACTAACAGAGGTTGCAGCTAAACTCAAATCAGGAACAGACTTGCTTGCTGTAGCCACAGTCTCTGAATTGTTGCACATATTTGTATTCATAGAGCATTCACTTTGACATTATTTCTTGTTCTAGCCTCATGCTAAAAAAGGAGATTGTCATCCTCATTGCTTTCTATCATTGATCTGCTAATGCAGTACCCAGACGTGGAAAGTAATGAATTACATTTACTCACGTTACTGTAATTGAGTAGGTATTTTGTGTACTAAAGTAACATTTGTAATTTTACATTTACTGTACTGTACTTCGCTACGTTTTAAATCACATCCGTTACTGAGTAAAAAGAAAATGAAATAAAAATAAATGAATAAAATAAATCACACACCAGAAACTTTGGCAGTGAATGATGATGACAGGTGAATTGGCACAAATTAAGGTGAGAAAGTTGAGGTATTTGTGACCTTTGACCCATTTTAATTGAAGGTTTGCCTTTCAATTAAAAACAATTAATGTGTCCCCTTGTCCTTTTTGCATGACACAAGAAAGAACCTTGTTAAAAAAAAGTAACTAAGCTACTTTTATACTTTAACTCAAGTACATTTTTAGACCAGTACTTCTACTTGTACTTAAGTAAAAATTTATAAAAATAGTGGTACTACTCGTACCACCTCTGGCAGTACCTGTTCAATGTGTGTCTGTTGTTTTCTTTAACCTATATTTCATTGCATTTCCTATCAAAACAATGTCAAAGTTGGCGCTGCACACACTGGTGCCCTTTGTCAGTCACTTGTCAAGCAAACTGGAGGGTAACTATGTGATGAACAGACAGACGGACAGACGATCCTTGCATTTATAAATAGATACTAAACACATCATGCGCAAATCTTTTCTAATACAAACCACGCAGTTCATAAAAGACTGGTTTTAATGTTGTGCCGGATGAGTGTATAAATCTGGAACAGGATCTGCATGCTGAACAAAAGCAGGAACCCTGTTTCCTCTTATCTTTACCGTTCCGACAGTACAGGACAGGATAGTGTTACAGTGTGTAAGACAAAGACCCAACAAAGGGATTCCTGTAATTACTGATCAGTAACATGCTGACTTAAGTGTGTGGCATAAAATGTCTGGGCTGTGGCCACTGATGCTGGCTCAACTACATCTACAGTAGCAGATTCCTATCGCACTTGACTGTTTGTGTCATAAAACAAGCTCTTTCCACTAGTGTAATAGTGCTGCATGAAATTATTTGCCCAGGAAATTGTTAAAACAGCTTGCATTTAGATGATCGTGTTTTGTTTTCTGTTAAAACATTTGTTTATCCTCTGACAGTTTGTATATTTCGCTTTTCTCTCTCTCTACTCTTCCTGCTTAAACCGCACTGTAACTGGGTTCAGGACAGCCGCGGTGTCGGGCTAAAAATAGACCAATCAACATGGAGGTAACTGAAGCAAGACTAAACCAACCGTCCCTATAGTCTGCAGAGTCGCTGGCTCGCAACGTCGGGAGTCTAGATCCGACAAGTTTGTGTGTGGCACCTAATGGGACAAAATGAAGCTGTTTATAGATTCAGGACGACTCAAAAGTCCGGGACACACAGAACGTGTCAGATGTTACTGTCAACAAAGGCACTTATTGTTCTCTAAGGATGGAGGCGAAACAGAGACATTAAAAGCTATGTTAAAAGACTTTGGCTCTGCTCCAAGCAGCATTTTGTATGCATGAGGATTTGAGTCTCCCAGAGTTGAACTACGTTTAACTCATCTGCTGCGTTATATTTACCTTCCACCATTTTAGTGCTTGATGTTATTCTCAGCTGTACAATGGTAAGCTCAAGTCTAACATATACTTGCATATATACTTGTTTCTGTGTTTATAACAAGCTTCATGCTGCCTTTATCCAACCCTGAAAGTAATTTACGTTATTTCAGTCTCTTTTCACTTTACAGAACAAAAAGGTTAATAGCTGAATAAACTCAAATAAACAGCACCTGGATTTGATTATCGGTTATTTTATCATTGTGTTATCATCTTATTGGATTCTGTTGGGCTGCTGCTCTTAAAACAAGTAGCCCAGGGAAAAGATAAAAGTATTCAGGATGGAAATACAATCCTCTTTGTTTTCCATGAAAGGCCTCCCTGATAAAGCTTATTATTTTTGATGCAGTGAAATATCCAACCTGTATATTGTAAACCATGCTTTGCTGGAAACCTGATCCACAAACATAACATCAAACATAGTCTAAAAACAACAAAAACACCCTGTGATATATTTCTCCTCTATTATCCAGCAACACAACATTCAAACCAACAAGCCTTGTCTTGGCAATATTATGCATTTCATGTTTGCTGAAAATAATGTGCAACATCGCAGTGCTCTCTTCTGCTCACACAGCCATCAGCACTAAAGCTCTATACAGTTTATCCTGTTTACACGTTACAGTGTTAACAGTAACACGTGATCCTGGAGACTTTAAAGAACATTTTTTACTGTATTGCTGAAAATCCTCTTCACAACCCGACTGTAACCAATGAATTAATGCATTGTCACAAAAAAAATAATAAAACGTCAGTCAGCTGTGGAACGGACAAGCCTCTAAAAGCGCCATCCAATCATATTGAACGGCCCAAACTAAATAATTGGATCGTGATGCATCAATGAAACTGCCATCTAATGCGCGTACCCCTCCTTGTGCACTAATCACGCATGTGCAGATGACAACGCCGGAGCTTATGCTAGCTTGCTAAATCCATCGAGACAGTTGCAGCATGTTATGACAGAAAAGGAGCCAACAACATTGTGTTGGTCGCAAACGAAAGACGTTTTTTTTGGGAAAAGTTACTGCCAAGAAAATAGCTGATAAGACCAGAGTGAACATCGGTGCTGCGATTAAACGGTGGGCGAAAACTGAATGCCCAGAAAGGGGCTGCAAAGTGATGCCATGGTGGCTCTGCTTCTACTGGACCGGTAGGTTAACTTCATGTCTTCGAGAGTACATGTATCACATGCTCGTGAATCCGTAATTGCAGCATGTTCCTGTGCTCTGGAGGCGTGGCTTAGGAGGGAAGTCTGAAGAAAGCGACTTGGACATTTGACTTCAAAATGTCGCCTTCTCAAAACTGTTTTTCCAGGATCTCCAACCCTACCTTTAACGTAGAGTGCTTCCCTTTGTCTTTGCTTTGTTTTATTGCCTTCATTTCTGTGTAACATGGGCACAACACTTCATTAACTTGAAAGCATTTCAAAGCTCTCCTATAAATGACTGACTTTCAATCAAAAAAAAAATGTTTTCATGTTGTTGCCATGTAATTGTTTTCCCTCTTGCTTCATTACTGAATATTTATGAGGCAAATTAGTCACAGCAATCAAAAAAATAGACATCAAGATACCAGAAGTTCCCTGTTTATTCAGTGAATTTATTGATATGTGAAAGGAATCTGAATGTGCTTTTCCTTCAGTGGAAAATATCAGAATATATTCGCCTCTGGTGAGATTTTGAGTAAGACAACACATCTTTCATGTGTGAGGGGTGTAGCTTTATTGAGTAATCAGGTTATGTTGTGTAAGCTAAACTTTATTTCCACCATATCTATCAACAGTTTCACTGATTGGTTTGCATCCTGGCAGCAAACAACCCCAGGTCTCTTCCACTTTATTATTCTAAGGTCTGATTTACAAGTTTTGCATTTGGGTAATATGATGTGCATACACAGTTTTCTCATAATTTATCGTTCTCACACACGCACACACACACACACACACACGCATACACACACACATACACACACATACAACCACCAAACGCAGTGCAAAACTGTAGCCAGCAGCCGTTTTGTGGCTGTTACATAAATCTCTCTATCTCTGGAAATGGAGAACGGACAGGCAATACTAGATAAAAATGTGTTTGCCACTCGTCCTGGGGTGGGGTGTTCCATTTCATTTTAACCTTTTGTCACAAATGGGTAGTTCATTTTTCATACTTTGCCACAGCAAGAAAAAAAATAGATAAAATAATAATAAAAAAAATAAAAAACCTCACTCACAGCTGAAATAAATATTATATGGCGCCTGGCACTTAGTGTATATTCTCTATTCTGAAAGCCACTTTGTGCTGAATCTAAAGGGTTACTCTGTCTGCTAAGCCGTGGCAATCATTAATTTGGCCAGTGGCAACTGTGATTAATTGTCCCATTACAAATTGAATTATTACGTGCGTTAAACATGCAAATGATCTCAACTAAAGGTTGAGGATGCGAGATTTGAACCAAGTGACACCTTTGATTAATGAGTAACGACATCAGCAGTAGCATGCGTGTTTACGACAGAGTCCAAAAGGAGGAAAGGCGTTAAGAGTACAATTAGTGCGCGGGTATAACTCACACTCCCTATAGTTATTCTGGAAAATGATTGAAATCAACACTATTCACAGCAGATGTCAGTGTTCAGGATCAGTTAGGAAGTGTCAGCGGTCCAAAAAACGTACAACCGTGTTGAGATTTCTGTCGTCCCTGCATAGGATCCATAAATTCTTCCCGTTTTTTAACGAGGGCTGTCAGTGGCGTTAATCGCAAAAAGGCTGACCTTAATGTGTTACTATTATTAGTTATGTTCATTGCATTATTCGTTTGTAGCGTCTGTGGATCAATCACTTTGTCACTAAGTGGAATAAATAAATAAAAGACTATAAATAGTACATGTGTAAATGCTCTAAATGCTACACTAACTCGCTGAAATACCAGCACTCTTCGGCATCTGCTCGTCCTCAAAATATGAATAGAAATGGTGAACAGAAACATTAGAGTGCTTTCAAGCGTACATGCTCTGTTTGTGACACGCACAGCAGATATCGACACTGACCCGCTGTTCGGCAGAGTTGAGATTCACCGGCTGTAGTGAGAAACATATCTTCTCTTAGTAAGAAGTTGGAAAACGCCGGACTTTGGTAACCCACGGTGGCATCGCTTCAAAGGAGTAGAGTGTTACGGCACTGCAAGATGCACCACTGTGCATGTTTTCTTCCACGAAAGCAATCTTTTAATATAGTAAAACGGACTTCATGAATTATTCAGAATCACACCCTGTGTTTGCGTGTGTGTGTGAAAAGTGACAGCGTGTAGTAAGAATGGAGAGAAGACGCTGTTAAAAGAGAGTGGGAGGTCACACTAATATCTCCAGTGGGTGGACCACAGGGAGCCCCTTCCTCTGTTAGACATTATCAGCTCTATTTACAGATGGTATGTCCCAAATCTTTTTAATTCTGTCCCTGTTGATGTTGGCTGCAGAAATCAAGTCCGGCCAATAATGTTCAGTTATTGGCTTTCAGATAAAAATTAGATCACGATGTTTATAGAAGTCTATAACCAGGGGTTTTAAACCTTTTTTTTTAGCTTTTATTAAGAGTAAGATATTATATTGACATTGTAAACACATTGGCGACAGATATAAGAATATAAAATATCCCCAGCAGGACTGTAATTTACATTTCTCGATAAACAAACTGCTGCAGAATCCATGTAAAGACGGTGTGAATGCCAACATGTTGTTACCCTTGACCTTTCACCCTCATGACCTGCTTAAAATAACTGGTTGTTGTGAGCTATTTGTGAGCAAATCAAGGTGTATTTTCTTTCATTTATACAGTGGGGAAATTGCACCCGACTAGGCCATATTAAACCGCACAGGTTGTCCACCAAGTCCATTTTCAGGTCCAGTGCTGTTAAAGCTATAAAATATTCAGCAGCTGTACAACCTTAAATAAACTTTCTTTCGGTCCACTTGCATTTGAGGGATCTCTGTTTGCTGTCTCAGCCTCTCAGAAGAGATAATATTTTGCATTTAAATTTAGCAAGAGTAAGCTTTATTTATTACCTTACCGTACCTTATTATTTAATGGTCAGTAAACCATAAAACAAAGAGGATGCAAGCGTCTGTGTTTGTCTAAGACTAAGGCACGTTTTGTTTATTACACTTTGAGTTTTTCAAGTTGTTTTCAAAGTGTTTTCAATGTCAATATCTAAGTAAACGTGTAAAATATGTCGGAGAACTGTTTCCTTGGAGGGATTGTGAATGGAAGGAGGTGTTGGAGAGAGGACTCAATGACAAACACAGGTCAGACAGACCACTGCTGTTTTGTTCACAAACAAACTAAAAAGCCAAGCAAAATTGAATCCAGAGTGTAACCGACTTGTCCCAAGTGAGGGCGGTAAACAGGTGTTGTTGTTGTGAAGAGCAGAAATCGGCTCCAATTTCAACCGAGCAAACCAAGCCTGCGGAGCTCAATCACCTCTTAATAAAATGGTATCAGCAGGGAAATAAACAAAAAAGGAGCCCGGGCTTTGAGTTACTCATTCCTGATGCCCATTGAAACATCAAACTAAACTCATACCTGTCTTTTGTTTGAGGCCCCACCTGGCAGCACTGATGACAGATGTGGTGGGCTGGAGAAGGCTGCGATTTAGTCTGTGTTAATCTCATCAAAGAGTAACGAAGTCGACATGACTTAAGCTACATCTGTTACATTTGTTAAAGGGGACAAACAGTTTACTTTAGTTCCATAAATGTGAGAACACTGACTCCGGGCAACTTTCTGCTCCTTTAAGCCTTCCGTTAAATGTGTTTGTTTTGCACTAAATTAGCCTAAACCCTTGTGCAATTTGGGAATTTGTTCAAGAGTGTACACTAATTTGTAGGTAATGTGGGTCACTTTGTTGTTTGGAATATGTTCCCATTGGAGCCAGGTCTTGTTGTTTTAAAAAAAAAAAGATAAAGGAAATAAATGTATTTACTGAAAATTACCCCTACGACAAATGTTTGCTGTGAATCCTTACAATGAGTAGTGGTGTTAACATTTTCCTTCTCCTCATAGCAAATGTGTGGAGTGCAGACTAAAAGCACAACACTATATACTGTAACTTCAGAGTGGCTATTATATATTTATGATGTTATTCTGCTTTCTTTTTTTTCACCTTTCCCATGTTATGTATCAATAAGTATTCTTTCACAGACTCAAAAAAGAAAAATGTGACTTCACATTTGTATTTACATGTATACATTTTAATTTAAATCATTACTGTGGGTTTTTTTCTCCAGTGTGTGACAAAATTCCGCTATCTTGTGTCGGGATGTAACATAAATAAGTACACATGAATAGTGAATATATGTTCCCAAAGATCCTTTTGATTGAGCGTGTTTCATTAAGTTGCTTTTTCATAACTCGCGTCAAACGTGGATACACCCATTAATGTTTTTTAGATCTTTAGATCTGCCTATAAAGATAGAGTTACAAGCTCTAGAATAATAAGGCTGATTTGATTTAAAGGCACACTGTAGATGTACCATAGTTTTTACACGGACGATAAAGACGCTCTAACTGCCCTTTCACTGCAACTTCATGAAGCATAGGGTTTTACTATACTTTTCTTCATTTTATGTTGCGTAACATATGACAACGCGCCGCAGTCCCATTCCATTCATGCTTCCCTCTCAGGTTGGGGACACACTACATGACTTTATCAGTCGATTTTGAAAAGACATGGAGAACACGCTTACCGACTGGTTTCAGCAGATTTTGTGCGGATCACACATTTAATGACAGCACCTGGTGCGGGATCACAGACTACGTGATTTGTCACGCCAACTGAACACATCAAAGTCTCGCGAGTGCGAACATGTCTACGAGAGCGTCAGTTCTGATATTCCCGCTTCTTATTGCCATCTTCGTCTTCTGACGCTATTTCCCGTGTCCCACCTACTCTTTTTCATTGGCCCTTGGCAACATGTGTTTACAGTTGGGTCACTAATCAGTACACACTACCCGAATGCATCCTGAGTTGGCTCAAAAAATTAAAAAACGTGTTTGATTGACTGCGCCTGCGACAGATTTCAGTGCCAACTGGCCATGCTGACTGTCCCCAAATAGTGCTGACTGGTGCAGACTCTGCCCGACTGTGAATTGTGCGTAAAATTGGGCAAAATATCTTGTTGTGTATCAACTAACTCGTAACATGCAATCATATTCACGTTTACCTAAGTTGTTGCATCACCAAGCTTATGTCTCCAGACAAGAGCTTTGGCAACTCTGGATTATGTCGTTGTGGTTAGGTATGACTAAGATTAGGAAAGTTTTGGTTATGGCAAATACATAATGGTTGAAGACAGATTAGGGTAATGGAATGCAACATTTCATGGTTGGAGAACGATTGTCGTTACCATAAAATGAAACACAAATATTAATTGCAGGTCTGTGATGGAGCACATCTGCTTTCCAGATTAGTAGTCAGACCCACTATGTACTCAGTCATCAGCCCAGCCTCCTGTCTTAAAACATAAATGGTTCAGTACAGAAGAATCCAATGTAGATGTCATTTCCTTGTGTGGCTATTTTAAGTGTTTCTTTAATTAAGATTTTGATTTAGATTAGAAGATCAATTCTGCAGCGGGAATCATTATTGTACTCTCAAAGAGCAGAGCCTTCCAACCGTCCAAATGATCAATACCTTGACATGGAAGTGTCACTGACCTTGTAAATTTCCATAACAACCACAGTCCTCTGCAGTTTCACCGGGGGGGAAACAAACAAACAACATCTACGTGTACGTTGCTACTGCATTCTGTCATGTTTCTAATTATGGGCACCCATGTAAACAGATTAGCGTGTTCACACTGCATGCCTAAGCTGCACCCAAGTTCCGGCATCTCACCTATTTTTCACGCATTAGGCATGCGGTTCCCAGCAAAGTTCTGTTGATAATGATATTGACATTCTACCAGCATTGGAACTCAAAACTGATACATTTCACAGTAGTTTTTGAATCTGAATATATGAAAAACATAAATATACTGTATTTTCTCCAGCTAACCATCGTGTTAAGATGTAGAATTGTCAATAAATGTTCAATGAGTGAGTGCTTCTGCCCCTTTTTCCACTTTCATTATCTGGACGTTATTCAACCATTTAAGAAGCTTCTGTAGAAGCTGACGTCACAAACATGTGACGTGCTGGTGAATCATGTCTGTGATTGGACAGTCGTTCCGTTGAAGTCCTGAGGTTCTACCGTAATGACAAGTATATGAGCGCAAAGCTCTATTTCTCTGCTTTCCGGTATCCATCCATCTTCTACCACTTTATCCTCCACATGAGGGTCGCGGGGGCTGCTGTGCCAATCTCAGCTGACTTAGGGCGAAAGGCGGGGTATACGTCGCCAGTCCATAATCTTTTCATTTTCTAGACATCACAAATCTAGCAGTTACGGTAATGAGAAGTACGCATGCCAAATCCTGTCTGCGACAACAGAATAGTAACAGACGCTGTATGTGAGGAAAGTCGATGCTAAGACTACAGGAAAACCCGATAAAGGTTATATTATGTTAGGTGAAGGGCATATTCTCTCTCTCCCTCCCTCCCTCTCTCCCTGTCTGTCTGAGAAAACAAAAATGATGTGACGTTTTAAAGTCATAAACCTGACTGGTGGTGGTGGTGGGGAGGAGACATGTGAGCGAGACACACAGCAGGCGTGAACACACTCACACCAGCGAGACGCAGCAGTCATGTCGCCCCTTATTTTACAGTTCACTTTAACTGTTAATCTTTCCAACACTTTTTTTTCCCCCCTTCACTCCTGTGTCTGACCTCGCTGAGGACAGGACATGTTCTAGTGCCTCTGCAGACTGGCTTGAGCTACTTTTCATTTGTCATGCTATGCCAGAGAGCACAAGCAAAGATTTGTTTGTTTGTTTGTTTGTCTATAT
The DNA here is from genome assembly GCF_958295425.1 of Solea solea. Lineage (NCBI taxonomy): Eukaryota > Metazoa > Chordata > Actinopteri > Pleuronectiformes > Soleidae > Solea > Solea solea. Next base: position 7,296,949 of record NC_081144.1, read on the forward strand.
TTTCTGTTTCTATTTTTCAAATTAATTTACTTGATTTGAGGGTCGCTTTAACTAGTGACACAAACTTTGAGTCCCATAGTGTGACACAGGAAAGGACATTGTTTTGACATTATGTTTTTATTTTCCCTGGGAAAAGTGTCCGAGAAAAGGGATCATTTAATTTCATAGCCAAAAGATGAGCAAAATCTTTGCAAATGCCTTTGACCTCTTGATGATAAAATGGAAGAAAAACAAACTGGTCATAATAGTTTTTCTTCAATTTAATTTTGAAAAAGGAAAATGTGAGAAAATCAGAATGGTGAATCGCATTTGGGATTTAGAGAGCCTAGTCTTACTGGTTGCTGTTTTCTGTGTTTGAGTTACACAAATATATAAAAGGGTTTTGCCCTCTGTTAGCCATCTATAGCCATCACACCTGGTGTGGTGCCCAAATCCAGACAGATGACTGGAAAAAAAATCAACCAAAAGAAATCATTCATTCTGAAAAACCAAAAAGACATACAATAATTCAGCAATGTAGCCATGCAAAATCCCTTTTTTCTATTTTGAAGTCCCTGTTCATGTGCAGACTGATCAATACTAAATAAATCAACAGTGACTGTGATCCAACACACTCCAGCAGCTTCCAACAAAGAACCATTGACCAGTGACTGGAGATAAAGTTCAGCCGATGCAATTATGCAGTTAACACAAAAAAGTTTCCAGGATAAAATGTAATACATGTATAATTGAGCTTTAAGCACACATAAAGCGTTCCCTTTTATCATCTGAAAATGACTGTACATTGACTAATTAAGTGTATTAAATCAGAAGCCTTAAACGTTCCGTGTCACGGTGAAATACGTTTTTTTTTGGGTGCGCCTCACACTCCTGTAACTTGCAAATCCCACAAACGGTATATCTTTCTGCGGATGAACTCTTTACACCTCGAGGGCTTACCAGTCCGGTGGAAAACACATTACCCCAGCAAAAAGATATGGCTGTAAATAAGAAAGTGATGCAGAAACAGGGAGAATGGATGAGTGCTAATGGGCAAGCACTACAGTCTTACAAGACAGTCCATTAAACACCTTTCACAGCCACCGTGGCTGTATGCCTGGAATGAAAACCATGATATAAGCTCTTGCAGGTCAAGGGGTTAACTCACTATAGAAGTGTACTGATAAATGCTGAGGCAGGAGCAGGGAGTCAACAGCCTGACACGAGGTTATCAGAATCACACTGTATTACATTTATCTGGGGACCACTTTATCTCCACTGGAGAACATCTGGTCACCCACCTTGTTCTGTCTCTCATATCTTCATATCAGTACACACTTGAGTTGAAGGGAACGTAATGAAAAAAAAAGAATATTAAAAAACAGCAGCATTGTTGAATGTTTGACCAGCGCTTGGTAATTTGTCCTTCAGGGCTGTGAGAGAATAGTACTGGGCAAAGCCAGAAGGATAAATTGGCTTTATCCAATTTTCCACAGCTGTAAGATCTAACGTGCTATTTCACCTCAGACACTGCTGTGGGATTTTTCTTCTTTTTCCAGAAACAAATACACAAGAATGACCGAAAAAATAAGAGGGCCATCCGTCTCACAGGCTTCTTTACAGCACTTGTCCTGACATGGTAATTCAACAACCTCCTAATGAGAATTTGCATGGATATAATTTCTAGTGGGGCAAATGTAGCCATATAGATAAGCAAACTGCAAGTTTTGATGGACTTTTTGTGGGGCATACCACTGGCAGAGAGGGAAATTAATGACCTCCCAGGAGAGGGAGACTGGTGTGTTGGGAGGATTATAAATAGAGCAATGGTATGATGGAAAGTCTGTGATATCTGTGTGTGCCTCCCACTGATTCTGGATGACCCACCGAGACTGAAACAAAGAGATAAAGTTGACACATTTCCTAAACCAGCAAAATTACTAAGCGTCGAGGTTTGATTACATCACTATGTAAATTGTGACATTTTGCAACAAAATAATATGTGAATTTCACTTGAATGAAATCAATGAGCTTATTAGCTTGATAAAAACGTTCCATGTTTAAACATTTCTTTTCACTTGAATAACAGAACCTTAGGGAGCAATTCTGACTCATAAGTGGTGTGTTCCGGCTGGCTAACGTGCAAGTCGGTGCTTTTACATGATGTTACAGCGATTCACATTATTGTGGTAGTCCAACTAAAACCAGGCTTTTGAAATACTAAACTTGTAAATTTCAGTCAGAAATGCGGCTGAATTGGTTGGGATTTTTTTTTTTTTAAATACTTTATTAATCCCCTTAGGGAAATTATTCTCTGCATTTTGACCCATCCTAGAATTAGGAGCAGTGGGCTGCCACACTGAGTAGTGCCCGGGGAGCAATGGGGGTTGGGTACCTTGCTCAGGGATACCCCAGCCCTTTCGACCTGGTGGGGACTTGAACCAGCGACCTTTCGGTTACAAGCCAAGTTCCCTTTCCACTTGGCCACAGGCTGCCCTAACTGCAAATGCAAATGCAGTTGGGAGTCAAAACACTATTGCATGTTGTCAGTTGGACCAATGAGGAGATAGAGTTTATGCTCTGCCAGCTCAAGTAGTTGAATAATTTAAAGTTTGAGGATCATAGGAAGACTTTGAGTGACTGTTTACCTCCGCATTAAAACCACTTGAAGCTCAACTTCAACTGTTCTCGATGGAACGACACAGAATATTTTTTTTCACTGCAGTGAGCTCGACGGTGACAAAAACGTCACTTCCAGGGAAGCTCAGCTTCTCTCGGAGTCAATGGCACTTCTGCATGATTGGAGGAACTGTCTGAAAGGTGGAACCAGTTTCTCATTGACAGTGTTGCAGAAACTTACACGACAGCAGAGCCTTTTCTGCTCAGTCCTGTGTGGATTTTGCGAGGGAAGTCTGTAGAAAAATAGCTGCTTGTTGTGTGTCATATGCTTGGCGATCAGTTTTACGTAAATTATCGCGTTTTCTTGTTCTAGTTGTTTGTTTGCAGAATTTGTTTAAGAATGTATGTACAGTATAAATAACTGGGCCTGAAACAGGCGTATGTCTCTACCCAATGTGGCATAGGCAGCTTAATTCTTAATTCTTAACACTTAATTCAATAAATTGATTCCCCTCGAAAGTATTTGTATGAAGGGATAACATGGGTGCATTTTATTGCGTCACTCTCTTGTAAGTTCAGTTTTATCTGATCTTTTGTCACGTCCACCATATGTGAGACTGTGCCAACAATGAACTCTGTATGAAGATGAATGACTCACTCCACTGTATGAAATGAAGCCAAAATGTTTTGGATACATGTGCTGCCATCTTGTGCTGGTGACACTATTCAGAGCCAGAGTCTGCACAGCAGTGATTGTGGAGTGGAGCCATGATGATGTGAACGTCCTGCTGATACAATTGTTCGACCAACTGTCAGTCCAAGCTGTCAATCATGAGGTTTTAAAAGAATCAAGTATCAAACAAGTCATAAAAATGGAACTTGATGAACACTTCATCTTCTTCTTGCAAAAAAAAAAGTAGTGTGTACTTTAACTTTAATAGCTTGGCTCATGTCCCATCTGTTAACATAGAGGACGGCGCACACTGCAATTAGACACCTTCAGGCGATCAAGATAGTCATGTCGTCCATCTTCGTGGCATCGCTGATAAAAATTCAATTTCTCTGCTTTAATACCTGAAGCACATTTTAATGGTATGCTTCACACAGGGCCCAACAAGTCTAGAAGTCTAATAGAATTCAAGCCTTAGCAGTTTTAGTCCAGTCTAAGGGCCCTGCTCGTGACAAATCAATATACTTTGAGGGTGGAGCACAGAGATCAGGGGACTGGCAGTTAATCGGAAAGTGAAATGAGAATCTCTTTAAGTACCTCAGTACCCTGTGTGCACAACAGGACTGAAGTGGTCCCTAAGGATACGTTACCACATCAAATTTTCTGTGCCCTCTCTGATGGATAACCGCTCAAGAGCTTTACTTTACTGATATGAATATGTGTGTGGAGAATGTCATCGAGTGACGACACTTTGCAGACACTGCAAACTGAGTGCATGCCTTGATCTGTGCCTTTACAATCGTAGTACTTTTTCCTATTATCAGTTTTGGCATCAGACTGATAATATAATTAAAAAAAAGTTGTGAAGTGAAATGTTAAAAAGACTGCTTTTATAAATCAGCTCAATTTATAAATCAGCTTTTTGTTATTGTTTTGATGAGTTCATCATTCTAGTCAAGAACTTGATTTGTTCTTGAAGAAAAGAAAAAGGCACAATTGAAATTGAAATCAGTAAGTGTAGTCAGGGAGCGTTATGAGTTTGACTTCCAGTGTAGTGTGTCGTGGATAACGCAGTGATGGTTTTGGAGATGATGTGAGATTACTTTTTTTAATCCAACATGCAGACACAAGCCGGGTTTCACTCAGTTCTATAAGATATTACAGGTTTGTCTGTTTTTGTTTGGACTTGTTTTTCTTTTTTTTCTTGCCCTACTTTGAACTTGTGTTGTTTTCTGGAACCCATGGTTTCTGTATTGTGTCAGTAAATTGTAGCATGCATATGGTGTGAATGCTCAAAAGCATTGTAATGGTTTAAGTTAGGGGTGTCAAACATGCGGCCCACGGGCCAGAACTAGCCCCCCAGAAGGCCCAATCCGGCCCGCAAGATGAATTTGTGTAAATTGCTGTTGTAAGAAGTGTATGTGCAGGGAGAGAGAGTATGAGTTCAATTTAATTAATTAAATTAATATTAAGCACCACATTTTCAGGTTTTCCATAATGTGTTTTGTAAAAAAAAGATTCATTAAATGAAAAACAAAGGGAAAACATTGGAGTTATTGTTGTTTATAGGTTATTATGCTATTATTTTTTCTCGTCCAGCCCAATTGAGATCAGACTGCTCCGTATGTGGCCCCAGACTTACAAAACAAATTGGGGACACATGTATGTGTTATTTGAAATAGGTTATATAGTGCGTGGAAAAAAGATGCTTTGCACCAATGACCCAGTGAAAGTTTTTCGCTGACACTGGTGAAGTGTCGAGGGCAGCTGTCAGTCAAGGAAAAGGCATTGTGCATTTGGATGTAGCATTATGTCTTATTCTATGACAGTGACGCTAAAGAAAATGGTGGATGAAACAGAACTTGGTGCCAGCTGTAACACTTCCAAGAAGAAGAAGAATCTTTTTAGCAGACATCACCCCAGTGTGTCCCCTGACAGTGTCAGGTAGGATGGAGGCCCTCTTCCACGTGCAGTATGTATAACAGACAGAAAGCATTAAATCCATAACTAACACAATGGAAGTCTTTATAGCAAAATATGTTCAGTCTGTTGTAAAGACCGTAGCCTATATTATAGCAATTTTGTTAGTACACTTCAGATAAAAATAAAATCATAGTTTGCATTCTCTGTGCTCTGTGGTAGGATAAGTTAACAATTTAATAACAATATACTGTTTATAGTGATATCAATTTCTTCAATATCAATGTATATAAGTATTAGTTTCAGTAGTATGCTGATTTAATAATTTAATAACTGAAATATTTCAGGTTGAGACATTTTAAATTCAGTGTTTTGCCTCAGATTATGTTTTGGGGTTTAACATGTATTTGTTGTTCTGTGTCCATGAAAATTATTTTCCTGTTAACTGGTTTCTTCAACTTTCGCTCATTTATTTTTGCAAATTATTTTTCTTTATTTAATATTGTTTTTGGCAATTTCACTCGGCCCTTGTCTGTGTTATAATTTTTTACAATATTTATCAATCTTTTCTGACATATAAATGAAATCACCTCCCAACCCAACCAAATAGAAAATGGTAACAACAGCAAAAGTTGTGAAATGTAACTGAACAGTGGCATATAAGAAGCGTTCCACTCCTGGTACCTTTAGTAGAACACCTCAAGGGGTACACCCACTAATGAAATCCTTCTTCACTGGCATTAAACTGTGTTGTGTTTACTTGACTCATATTGAAACAGATCAAGGCTGATAGAAGCACTTGCAAGTCATTAAACATGACCTTTTTCCCCACAAACCAAAATCAATCACCTCAAAGTCGTGGCCTTGACTTATCAATACTTAAACCAAATGAAATGCACCACCCAATAGGGAGTGTTTGCCGGCTATGTAAAGATCACACCGTTCACCGAATAATCACCACAGTCATGCCATTTGTTGTCACTGTAGTAGTTGCCGGGTGCTGTTAACTAAAGAGGAAAATTCCACATTTCATCACTGAGATATAAGGAAATAATGCACACATACATTGTGTTGGGCTCTGAGTAGATCGGCTTAGTGACGACCTAAGACACGCGGCACACAACAACGTGCAAAATCCAGAAGACTGCTGCATGTTTTGTACATTATGATGTTATGTCTGTTGTAAAAGCAGGGTTATAAAACATGAATGGGTGCTGTTGCAGTCATTTGTCGATGACTTAACCGTCAAAATGCAACAGCCCTCGTTGATCTTTGCTTGAAGCGAGCTCTGTGCGAATCTTTGAACATATTTATTCCACTTGAGCTACTAAAATGCCTTGATGTGCTAGTATGGCGGTGACCAGGGGTAAACATTATATTTAATGTAGTGGCATTAGGAAATTGCAACTTGAGCAAAACCTTCCCATATACAGAAGGAGTCTGTTTATTGTTTACAGCATTATGAAGGGGAGGGTGGTGGCTAAACAGGCTTTGATGATGACCGCATAGATATCTGAAGATTCTACTATCAAAATGTTGAGAAAAGATTGGACAAAACTGCAAGGAAAAGAGAATCGGAACCACAATGACAACCTGATGTCATGTAAACAATGTAACTAAAATGGAAACACACTTCTGGTTTTATGATTTCATGTGCCTGGGTCACACTTCCTATGTTTTGGGCTTTATATGTATTTTGTGAGCACTGAGTCGTACATGTGTGAATACTGGCAGTCTTTGTCGCATAACCGCAAGCAGGTTTCTATGGTTACCATCTTCTTCATTTTGTCTTTTGACCAAAACAAGAGACTGGGCTGAAAAGTGTTGTGCCACCGAGGACATGTGTAGTTGGCATGTACAGTCAGACTGGAGGAGTGCATGCATTTATCCACGGAGGGTCTATGAGGACCAATGCATAAATGTGCTGATGAATTTTACATCACATGGACCCCCTAAAGTAGTTTTATGGAGTGTTTCCATTATGGTAAAGTACAGTTTGGAATGGTAAAGCTCTTGTCCAGGCTTGCATTTCAACTGAAAACAGTACTTGGTAGGCGGGATGTGCTCTGTGCGAGATACGCATGTGAATTGTTGTACCCATGCACTGAAGACGAACAACGACATTGAACGCATCACAACGGAGCAGCTTGTTTTTTTTCTGCTCGGTTTGTCTCAACAAACTCAAACTATTCTCAACTTTGTTTGAGAATATATGTACCACACCGAACCGTTCCACTCTGAAAACACGGCTATACTTTACAGAAAGTGACTTTTTATGGATTAAATCTACGCGGCAGGAAATGTACCAAAAATGTATTTTCCTTTAACAAAGAAGTGGACCTCCTTATTAGCTATGTAGAGTCAATTTAGAAAGAATACTAGTTCCATTCAGCCATTACAGTAGTATAGCTGCACGTGCCTGACTCACTGACTGATGGTGCATTTCACATCCAACACTCTTTGAGTTACATCTGTATGATGAAACACATCACTGTCTTTTTCCACAAAGCAGCAGGAAAATGTGAGGAAAAAGTGGTGGCTGAAGAAACATCTCTGCTTCAAACGTACCTGCCATGACTGACTCTTTCTGAAGTTATAGAGACAAACTGCTCTTCAGTTCCCCTTTGCTAAGCCAGTGGTCATTATACATTCCCACATTTTAAGACTTTTTTCACACAATCTTTTCAGACATGTGCAGTCAAAGCCATGTCGGCTGATGATAAAACTACCCGAGGGACACAGAGGTGGAGATGTAAGGTTCACTGCCCCCACTGTCATCGTATTCCGCCGACAGCTAAACAGACTGTTGAAAGCAGCCCAAGCACTTGTGGTATCTTACAAATGGAGGGGCCATTAATCAATACACTTGCATGGTTCTGGTTACCCTAGGGACATAATGTATGCTTGGTGCTGAGGTGCTTAAAGCATCGCACATATAGTAGATATCGACAGCAGCAGCAGCAGCATGTCTGAGTTCTGTCAGGCAGCAGATGATGCCGTCCTTGGCATTGTTGTTGTTGTAGCAGGCGCTGTGTATTTTGTCTAACACAAAAGAGAAGAGACGCACTACAAAATGCCATGCAAAGTGAATGTCTTTGCTTATTTCAAATACTAGTACAGAACCCGTTCAATATGTGCCTGTTTTACTGTCGTTTTGTGCGTGAGAGGCATACAACATCACATGCATGTGAGTTAAGGTGAATATGTCGAAGATGAGGCTGCATGAGTGGCTTTTAAAATGTCTTTGATGTCAATGCCAATTAGAGTGGCAAGATGCTATTCCGTCCGCCACTTTGTTGTCTGTAGCTGGTTGGGCTTTGCATGTGTGGGATTCTGAAACGTCCTTAAATTCGGGACCATTATTGCTCGTTTAAATTTGGGACCTTGCAGTCGGAATTGTCATTTGTTTATTCAAAGTCTAAAGACTGTCCAAAGTAGGCTGGGCTATTCAAAGTGTCAGTTTATTGCACATCATGTTTTACATAGGTTTGAATAGCCACTGCATACCTGTGTACGTTGGCGTGTTGTTGCAAAATCCGCTGACTGCAAGCAAACCGCATTTAGCAAAATCCACTGACTCATTGTAACGCAGGCACACCACATTCAGGGAGTCTTTATTGCTGAGGTCAGACATAATAATCACCCACACATTTTGCGCTCGCTTAACTTTTTACCCACGGATTCAATTCTGCCAAAAGGCCCGTTTATACTCTCAGGTAGCCCACAGTGCTGTGTGAGTGAGAGGGGGAGTGGCCACAGTAGACATTATTTCAATGTCCAAAAACAGGCCAAAAAATGGAAACTATGTACAGGTGTTTTTTCCAACTCTCTCCTCCTCTGGTGACAAAGACGTTGATTCCTGCAACAGCATGAGTAAAATAAAACATGCACAAGGGCTTATTTTATTCATTCATTGTGAAAAAATTGATACGTCAAATAGTTTAAAGTTATGTTGAGCATTTTTTTTTCTTAATCGTTGGTTAAGCTTCCTTTTAAGCTCCCTGTATTCATTGATTTAAACTGGTGTATAAGTATATGCAAGGCAGGACATCGTGTGATCTATTGCAAGCATGCTAATGTAGAGTAGTCAAAAGTATTCTTGTAGTCTTTTCCCTGAGAACTGTTAACTGTTCTGCATGGCTTCCTTTTAATGTGAGCTTGAGTTAGAATGATAAAAAGGATTATTTTATCCAACAAAACCAATGAAGTTATTCCCTCTTGTAATTTCAGCATAACCTCTCAGCAACCTCAACCACCACGACTGCTATGTCTTTGTTTATGCATTGATTAAAGGGGAAAGGCAGAGAGGTATTCAGAGAGAAAGACAGAGAGCGAGAGAGAGAGAGTGAGTACAGTCTGCGGCCAGAGAGATCCCACTATGGCTACAAAGAGCAATGGCATGTTTGATTACATTTAGGTTTGATTGAGTTTAGTGCTCCCTTAAGCTATCTTGGAGAAAATGAGATTTTCCCCTCCCAAAATATTACCCTGCGTCTCTCCTACAGGCCATCCATCAAGGTCCCATACAGTTTACCACTTTGCCAATTTTACAGATCCCACCAGTTTTCCCTTCTCTCCCTCACATTGCACTCACACGGGCCAAAATAATCCACCAAGACCTAATAGCGATCACATTTCTTAAAAGTCAATGATATCCTTCGAGTGAGTTCATACTGTGATACCAACTCTCTACGTTAGGGAGCAGTGCAGAAAAAAAACAACAAAAAAAACCACCCAGCTCTTTAATTATTTACATGGGAACATACATTTTAGTCGTGATGAGAGCCTGTGCACACATACAGCAGAAACACAGTAATACAGTAGTAATTACATTTTACACGGTGCAGCAGCAGCAGCAATGTGTCACAGCCTGACTATGGCAGCCCCACACCCAACACCAACTGCCAGTCTTAGTTCCAGTTACCTGTCATTAAAATGAGGTTGAAGCTCCAATAGCATTTGTTTTACCTTTTATTTGCACTCATGATTTTTATTTGTGCTACTTACTTCAGCCTTTGAACTGCAAAGGTAAGGGAGCGAGGCAGATATTACCTTTGATTGCATCAGGCTGTACATGCTACTCTCAAACTGTCACCCTTACTGAAGATCTCCATCCGTCTCACATCACATGCGTCAGATTGGAGGACACTTGGATCCAACTGCAGTCTATTTGTGTTTCGCTAGAGCCTGCTTGTTTGTGTTGATTGATTTTTTATTATTATTTAAAGGTGATATATGTAAGAAATGTATAACATTATGACGTAGAGTGACCATGTGTCATTTGAGTGTAAATGAAGGACATTAAATTCATCAATCCATCTATCTTCTACCACTTTATCCTCCACCTGAGGGGAGCTGCTGCCAATCCCAACTGACATAGGGTGAAAGGGCGGGGTACACCCTGGACAGGTCGCCTGTCCATTACAGGGACACATAGACAATCCACTCTCACAGTCTATTTAGAGTGTCTAATCCCCATTTTGCATGTTTGTCGACTGTGGGTGGAAACCGTAGAACCCGGAGAAAACCGACGCACACACAGGGATAAAACGCAAACTCCATGTTCTGAGCGGGTCATGAACCTGGGTCTTCTTTCTGCAAAGGCGAGTGTGCTATCTACTTCACCATTTAAAAAAAAAAAAATCTATTTTAATTTGTTCTGCAAATTGTGTTTGTTTTGGTTTGGTGTTTTGGTCTTTGGCCCTAATCGGTATAATTTATTGTAGAGTTTGTAAGCTGCTATGTTATAATGCAATACATTTTCCAAGTTTTTACACAATGCATATGTCTCTTGTTTTGTGGCAAAAAAAAAAAAAATTAACTATTTAAATTTGTGGGATTCTCTTGACAGGTTTGACAAACATCGTAGAAAAAACAAATCCCATCTGTGACATTGTCCTTCTCTTAATTGGACCTAAAACATATTTGCATGCTGTTAAAGCAGCTGCACAGGCCTGCAATTTACCAAGACAATTTTTGTTTTTAATTCATTTTAATCTTCACAAACTATGTATTTGCACAAACATTATTTGTTCTTACGTCTGTCAGGTTGTGTTAAGTATACACAACTGTTAAGGTGAAGTTAAATAAAAAAAACAACCCTGCAACAGCTTTTAAGGAAAAGTCTTCTACCATGTTGGGCTGATAAACATGGACCTGCATTTCCTTTCAGCTGTATTCTCTCTTGCGGATGGGTCTCTCTCAACCCATAAAGCCGGATACCGTTGGTTACCTTGACATGAAGGACATACTATACATAAAAAACACATTAGTCTCGGTTATGGGTGTCTCTCCTGTGTGCACTACTGACAATTGTATAGAAACCAGTCTCTGAAGATCTTCTTCACATGGCTAAAAAGATTGGTAAAGCGTATTCCATCCTGCTTGAAATCAAATAGCAAAAATAATTATTTTGATTTATTCTAAATGACAGATGTTGTATAACAACCGTCTCTCCAGTTGCATAATTTCCTGATAGACACCACACAAGGGTGGGTTGACATTCGTCTATTTTAATGCCCATCTTTGATTTGCACATGAAAAGGGAGAAAGAGTGAGGAAGGTGGAAGGATTTTCATATGGAGCAAGGTTAATGTTAAGTGCACAGGGAAAAAGTATTTTTTATAATCTATAATCTAATAACTAAAAGGAACGTCACACAAATATCTCGCATTATTCCTCGACTGAACTGCAAGAAGGAAATATTATTACAATAAGAGATGAGAAGCAGCTCATGTTTTGATCTTGCTTGGCACCCTTTATTCATTCATTCATTCATTCATTCATTTATTTATTTATCTGCTTAAAAGCAGTGAATCGAGACACAAATGTCAGTTAAATTGCGTGAAATATTTAAATGGAAACCAGGATATCCAGTATAATGTATGTATGTATGTATTTCTTTAGGTGCCTCACGATTCGATTATGAAACGATTATGGATGCATCCTGATGTCTCACTGTGCGATCACTCACCACTTAACCCACCGCTGTTTCTAACAACAGTGCATTTGTAGTGAGAAACAAGACTTTAACTCATTTCCATTATCATTGAAATGAAAATGTGTAAACTGGAAAGTTAAATCTCGAATCACAAATTCCCATATTTACTGTAAGACAAAATGTAAACTGACCCATGCTTTTACGTGCAGTAAGTCTAACAGCTCAGCCACATTAGCACCCGTGTGGTTCTCATTCATTGCTCTTCGCTCTCGAGTCAGTGAGCTAGCGCCGCTGTATCTCGGGCGCCATGCTTCTTTGTTATGTGCTCCCCATAAAGCACCTGGGTGACGGCACGCTGCACTTTGGAGTCCCGTCTATTCGTACCGTCTGTTTTACCTTATTTAACATTTAAATAATCAGAATTTGGACACTTGTGAATCAATTCAGAATTGTCCAAATCGCCTGAATCACGAAGAATCAATGCCTTTCCCAAGCCCGAGTATGAATGCTGAAGATTTTCTCTCATTGACTGTCTTCTCATTACTGTTGACTGGTGTTGGGATTGTGCAGTTCTTCTGCCTCCCTACAGCTACACGCTTTGGATCCTTTGATCGTGTCTCAGCTGAGGCTCCTTGGCTCTCTGCTCGAGATACTCGCAGATTGCCATCATGTACATACTCCCCCTAGACTGCTTGGGCAGGGGATTTGATTAGGTTTTTATCAACGTGAAAGCTGCCATGCAAGCCACCTTGATTATGCTACACAGTGCAGCAACAGCCCGGGGTGAGTCTAAAGATGTCGGAAACAACCTTGCAGCAATGAATCAATCAAATCACATGCAGAAGTGACACCGTGACAAGTGATGTTCACATTCATTTCAAGACTTTGAATTTCCCGGCCTTTATATACAGAAATGACACCAACTTTGTTTCAAGGACCCAGTTTCCTTTAAGGGGAAAACAATACCCGCAAAGTGTTATTCTTCAAGACTTGGCTTGATCATTACAACTTCTATTAATCATATCCAATTCCTGGTCTGTTATTTTACACCGCTGCAGAGGCAAAATATGTAGCACACGCAAGACAAGCTGGGTAAATAAATGACTCTAAATTATACAATCTATCAATTCAAGAGGGACCTGCAAATACCAAGCTGTCAGAGCCAAATGAAAGCCATTAGTTCACAGCGATCAGAGCCTTTGAATACCTCCGACACTGATGACCTGCTGGAGTCCTGTCAGCAGCTATTCTATTAATAACAGCTATGATGGCACCTGCCACAAAGAAGCAGTGATCAAGGTCACGCGGCTTACAGGTGTCCACTTAAGTTTGCTGGTCATTCTGTCTCTCGTTTGCAGAGCACACATTAATTCTCATTTTACTGCTGCAAACGTGGCACGAGAACGTGTGCACACGAGGAAAATGTGTGCACACGTGTCTGTTTGATGATGAAGCTGGAAAAACAAACGAGTGGACAGTGATGAGATAAATGATGTGGACATGTGTTTGTATGGGAGTGTGTGTTTCAGTAGAGAGAGAGTTTCAGTAGACTGTACAAAAAATACAATATCAAAGATGAAAATACTAAGTCATCAATGTAAGAATATACAGGAGAATAAAATATAAGAAACGTACTTAATGAGAGATATACTCTATATGAACACTTTCAAATTGCATTTATTTCGTGTTTTAATTTCTGTCACTATCAATCAAAGCGGGTGTGTTGGTCTTAAAATCGGGTGTGGTTGGGTGCATCAATGATGCATCGAGGCAGCAGAAAGCCACAGTGCCATTGACCAACATGTGCAGTCTGCTTGTTACACACGGAGACGCGCTTCAGTGCTCCTCGTCCTCCCCTATCTGGCCTTCCTCATCAGTTAAATGCAGGCTGAATGTTGGTCTAATTCCTCATCCTGTGGAGTCTAATGTGGTTATTGATGGGACAGGGGATTGGCAGAGGGTCTGGTCAGGGAGCGTGTACCTTTCCGTCAGTGAAGGATTCTCACTGCGATTATGGTGCCTTATTTCGCCTTGAGCATGAGCAGATTTGTCTGATCAGCAGAGAATTTGCCATTTTAAATAGCAATGCGCCAGAAACAGGTGCACTCGGCTTTTGTGTATGACGAGCAAAACTTAATTGATGTTATGCCAAAACCAAATAATTGAATAATTCAGACACTAAATGCATCACCTGTGCGCTTTGTGCTTCACGTTGCACCTGAATTACTGTGTAACTGGCAAAATGGGACCTGGGCACACCCCATGTGCTATAGATGGTTTATGTAAGACAGTTTTAAGGTTAGGCTGAGACGTAAAGTTGGGGTCAGGCATTTGGAAACACAATAAGGGTTCAGAGTGCATGCATGCATGTCAAGCTCCCACATTTGACATTGCTGTACATTCCTGAAGTCACAGTTTGATGACCATTGCAATTTGTTAACCCTTTGGTTGAAATGTGTTTCTAATCCTGTCGTCGCCAACAGGATCTGACATGCAGACCGTTTGTGATAACTAGAGAATTGCCAGATAGAGGCACTTATTGAACTTTTTTTTCTACAGCTATAAAATCAATATAAATCCAGTCGGCCTGATTATCATTAGAGATATTGTATGATAAGTAGATATAGTCCCTCACTTTCTCGGCAAATGACAAAACTTTACTTTGAACCCATCATTCATGTAGCATTTCCAAGCAGTTTATAGTGTGCAGTAAATGTCTTGTTGTATACAGTAGTTACATATAGTAACATTTAGTATTATTGTATTTTCAATAACATCCTCCTCGTATAGTATCTGTAACTGGTATGTTAAAATGTAATCAATGATTGATGCAAATTTACATTTGGGTTTAAAGTCATATTGTTCAGCGTTGCAGCAGCACATGGCGTTTGTTTAGTTGACATCGACTTTTTTTTAAAATACTGCTCATTTGTCAGGTGAAGTGTACCAAACTGCCCTGAATGGAGATTCACAAATGAACAAATAAAAAGAGTGAACATCCACATTTTACAGAATAAAACAGAAGAACGGAGGATGATTTTCTTTTTTTTTTTTGAGGAAGCGTTAATTAAAAACTTGGCAAGTCAAACCCACATTTGAATCCCTTCGAGCATCACATCCGGCACCAAAATAACAATCTACTATCACCCAGAAATCATAGTAGCCCTGAGACTCTAATGTCTCCAGAGCTTTGCTATTCTGTATCCAGTCCACCAGTTTGAGTTTTCATCTATATAAGCTCTTATTCTCTTTCCACATTGTTTGATTTAATTATGTTATCTATATTTGTCTTGACTGGATTTTTTTTTTGTGTGCGCTGCAAAAGACAGACACTCTGTTAAAGTAGGGCAGCTCTCTCATTAGACACTCCCAGTTAAAAAATGCAAGAGGGTTTTGCACTTCATTATCATCTTTTCCAACTTGAAAGCACTCTTTTTTTTTTCTCCCTAAATGTTTAAGCAGGTCGTCTCTGGCTCAGCGTATTTAAATGTGCCACTTTTAGCTGCTTGTTTTTGGACCATTAGCTGAGGAGGAGAAAAAGAGGATCTAACGTTGAAGCAAAAATTGTGCACATTTACCAAAATCATGTTTTCTTGTTCACAATGGGTTCAGCATTGTTTGTGACTCACGCTGCAGCTTCATTCACTTTCTTTAAAGGACAAAAAAGTGATACTCTCAAGATGAGGGCATAATTATTTGTTGTAATTTGAATTGTTTTGCAAAGTTATCATAATACATAATACTTGATGAAGCAGAGAAGTCCCTTTCTTCACTATTATTGCTTAGTTTCCCACTATGATTTGTTGCATTTGCTTCTTCTGCTGTCTTATAATCATGCATGAGTGGAGCTTTAGCACGAAGATAAATCTTGAGGTGCTTGACTTGATGATGAGCAGTTGCAAAGCTTTACTCCACAACATCGATGTGGGAATCCATTCACTTTAAGCCAAATGACAAAAAGGTACAAAGGTGGTGGTTAAAATGGTTAATACCACACATTTAAAACCCATGTGTGCAGTTATTTCTGTGACAAGTCTTTGTTTTTAATCTAAATTTCATGATTGTGGCAACCACAATTTCAGCTCTCGCTATATCTAGCTGGAAATAACAACACATTTCCCTTTGAATAGAAGAAAGAAGTAGATTGTGTGACATGTGATGATGGAAACTATCCCTGGTCTGCTCCTCGCTGCTTGTGTGCTTTCAACAAATTGCTCCAATCAAGACAGGGGAGCAGATTTGTTGCACTGCAGCGTGATACTGGATGCGTTCTAAAGATTTTTGCCTTGGCTCGGAGCAGCGCTGAGCCACAAGGCACGGATGGAGACGATTCCTGCAGCCAGGGTCTTACAGGTTCTCCATGTGGGACTAATACTTCACCTGAGGTTAGAAAGTCTGGTTGCTGATCAAAGCAACACTGTCTCATACTAGACTCCTGGAAATCCATCCCCTCAGTGGCACATCCTAAGGAGAGCCTTGGTAATAGCTTCCCAGACAGAATCATGTGAGTTCAAAAACCTTTAAATGATGGGAGTCGCAGGGCCACGGCTCTGACCCTGAAAGGTTTAGATCTCAGCTCTACCAGAGATTTAAATTCCAGCAACGGCAGAATAACCAGTCAAAGAATTGCCTAAGTAGCAGTTACTGTTATCTGAACTTTGTAATACCCCTGGTGACTGTGACTTTAGATTTATCTTCTAATTTATTTTCAACATTTACCCCTCATGCTGTGTATCATAAGGTCTTTCACAGCAGTTTTCTCCTTTTTGGGGGAATGAGTATCCCCGGGGGCAGACAAAATGAAGAGTGTGTATTCATTCCCTTCTCATATGTAATCTGTGAAAGCATCACACTGACAGATCCTGTTGTTAGAGGGTTTCTGTGGATACAGAAGAAGATATACAGTACGATATTGCCCATTGTAGATTTCTATCCAGTTGTCGCACACTCATGCTCTCCCTTTGAAAACATCTCTGTCCACTGGACATTTTCTCTTCATGAATTCATCAAACTCACGTTACGATTAGGTATTAAGAAGAGAGAGATGGGAGACGAAAAGTTGAAACTGCAGGATTTCTCTATTTATTCACAAGTCTGTGTGGTGAACATGGATGGGCCATCTCTTAGCGTAGCTTTCTCTGCAGTTATCACGCTGTAAACTCCCACTTCTTCAGCCAGGTAACGTCCACCCAGGTTTCCCTCGTTCATTTGAGCAGTGCCTAATGTATTAATTAAAATATCCATATTTGCCCTGGTGTATCGATTATCATATTGCATAAGGAATATATAAAACAATACATCACCTATAGTGCTGAAACAATTACTCGATCAATCCAATATTAATCAGTTACTATTAATAAATGAATCGTTTTATATGAAAGTTTTAGAATTTTTCAGCTTCTTAAATGTGAACATTTTTACTAAAACAATAGATTTGAGAACATTTTACAACACTTTCTGAAATTTTATGGATCAAACGATTACTCGAGAGCATCAACAGAATCATTTACGTTACTTGCAGCCCATTATATCATCAAATCAATAATTGGATTGGTTATAAGTGCACATAGAGGAGTGGTAAGTCAAATTGCACTGACACTCCTTTAGTCTGTTTAGAACTCACAGATCTTCAGTGTCAACTGTGTGACTGTGGAGTGACTATGGAGTATGTTTTTTTTTGTTACTGATACATGGACCAAGTTCCAGTTTAAGAATAGTCTATGTACTACATCATCCACCGTCATCCTTATTATGTCAGACACGGACATAAACGGACAATGAAGTCAATTGATTCGCTATAATAAAACAAGCTCTTAGCTAATGTGACACCGTTTGTTTGACATTTTGATTTGTCATCGGAGGAAAAGCACAGGTGTTATTTGCAATTTTGGACAATTATAGTTGTTTATTCCAAGAGTATATGTATGAATACTGCCCTGTTGTGCATGTGCTCGGTGTGTTACATTAATCATCAGCAAGATTAGTACCTTGGCTTGCAGGTGCTCCATCCCATCATAATAGCTGACTCAGGCACCAATAAAGCACTGGTATTTATTATGACCAGCATGGTGCACTATGAGTAATCTCCCCAAAAGAAGTTGTGTATTTTTCAACATTTTCTGTGGTGTTTTAGTGCTTGGGTATTCTGTATATGCTGGGTAATATCGAGACAAACCTTTGGGGCAGGGGCTGGGGTACCCCTGAGCAAGGTACCCAACCCCCATTGCTCCCCGGGTGCTACTCAGTGTGGCAGCCCACTGCTCCTAATTCTAGGATGGGTCAAATGCAGATAAACAATTTCTTTAAGGGGATTAATAAAGTATAAAAATAAGCATGGCTTGTGCAAATTTCAACACTTTACTTTTATGATTAGGTGCGAAACATGAGAACAAACCAAAACCCCCATAGAACATATCCAGCGCCATGTTGAAGCTCAATCACTCAGGGCCCCAGGGATTTCAGTTTGGTGTAGACTTTAAGATATGGAATCAGATTTTTGTCAATACTTTCAAACAACGTTTTTTAAGAAGCAAATCAAATATGGATTTAATCGTTCAAAAATATTGTATTTTATTGTTTGAAAATACACTTGCACTACATGCTGCGATTCTGACAATTAGGAAGCTGCCTGCTGATTGGCTACTGAGTTTTGCAGCGACAGCTCAACGGACCGGAAGTAGTCACGGGCATGTCTGCAAGTTGCTGTCCGTCTGGAACAAATACTTGTAAGTATCTAATGTTAATAATCTGACGAACATCAGATTATTACAATTATTTTGTCGCATGTCGACAGGGAAAAATGGGGAATGAGTTCCAGACAGACAGCGAGTCAAAGCATTGAGCTGTCGCTCCAAAACTCAGCAGCCAATCAGCAGTCAGCTTCCTAAGACCGGCCCATAGTCAGAGTCACAAACAAAAATCACTGCACAAAGATCAAATCAGGGAAGTGTATTTTCAAACAATAAAACACAATATTTTTTAATGATTAAATCCATATTTGATTTGCTTCTTACAAAAGTGTTGATTGAAAACATTGACACAAATCTAATTCCATAATAAGATAGATTCAAACCCCAAAAAGGAATCCTGGGTTGTTATTCTGGCTGTAAATCGAGACATTAATATTCCTGTTGCGCTCCAGTTTTAGAAATCTTTGCTTGAAACATAACCTCAGTTTACTTTGCCAACAAACAAATTAATTGCAGCTAAATAGAGCTGGCAGGGTTAAAAAGAGTTTGCTCAGTGCTGTTGACACTGAAGAGACAAACACTTCATGCTTCCATGTTTGTGTGTTTGCTGCAGTTGTTGCTGGTTCATGTTTGTGATGAAAAGGGGGAAAAAAGGTGAATAAAGCATGTTGGTGAAATGTTTGGTCAGTGGCAACTTTACCTTACTTATGAGAAAGCAACAATCTGCATATTCATCAGTTCAGCTCGGCTTATTTAGTTTTCTGGAAATCATAGTAAGGGACACTGGTATGATTATGAGGGCTTCAACTTTCTTCAGTAAACTGTGGTTTGCTGTTTGATTAATTGATTTAGTTGAAGGGATTTACTTCCTCCCAGCTGGTAAATAGTGCTCTGGGGAGGGGAGACAAACAAACGATAGCTCTGCTGACATTTCTGCTGAAGGGCAAAGAATATAAATCCTTTGCAAGGAATGCATGACTGCACATTTATTTCAAATCATAACTCAGCACTGCCTACGTTTGTGACACATTGCCGTGCGCTCATCAATAATGCTAACAGAAACACAGTCTTTGGAAGATCATCGGCGTTATTGTGTGTTCTTTTTGTCGCCTTTGATTTTTGTTGGCCAGAATGTTCATACACTCCCCCATCTTTATCGTCATTTCATTCACAGATCTCTTTTACTTCACCCACTCCCGTGACAGCTGTGTGAAAGTGTGAACACCCTTCCATGTCTCACGTAACGCCGCACAGGAGAGGGACGTTAAATAATCAGTGTCATTGTTGTTGCTTTTCCTGGACATTTCCCAAAAGAGAAATCATGTAATCTATCTCTTTTTAAACTAAGCGAGGTGAGGAGAATGTGTTAGAAATCAACATAAAAGTCAATGCCAATCCATATTCCTGTCAAAGAATGACACCGCAACGGAATTATTTTCTTCTGCAAACTCCTGACAAAGTCTGACGCTCAGACCTCTCAGTACTAATGTTCTGCATGTTTTGTGTGCGAGTCCACTGGTTACTGTATCCTCAGTCTGAATTTTAAAGCTCGTCTTTGCCCAAGGTGCGTGAACAGTGATGAAATCATGTCTAATTTTGTGAAATAAGTTTTGTACGGTGCCCCCACAGTGTTATGCGCTCTGAAATACAAAAACCGCCGTGTTGAAAGTCAGTTGTGTCTAGCAGGCATTTATGGTTGTCTGATGTATGAAAGACTGCAGGTGTAAGTGTTTTTGCAAAACAGTTCTGGTGTATTTGATTTGTATTTGTACGGCCTTATTTGGCCTTACATTTTTCGAACAGTGACCTCCAGTGTTTGGCAAGAAGCTCCATAAAAAAAATGAGATGTGCGAAATATTCCATTCCACACTACAGCAATATTATTTTGATTATTTTGATGTGTCAGGTACACAGGCTGTACAATCAATATTTAAAGGAATAGTTGGTGGAATCAAATAGAGTTTGATAATAAATATACCAGCAAAAAAAAGCACAAGACCTTCAGACTGCATCTCTGAGATCTGCTGTTGCTAGGTGCTGTGTTGGTTGGGTTTTTTTTTTTTTTTTTTTACTGAAGGTGTGAAGTGTCTGTATTTGCAGTATCTTTGTATCGTTCTCCACAGATCCTGAGCATTGGCTCTTCACATGTCTCACCATGTCTCACTCAGATATTAGATGTCCATGCTTGGTTACTTAAAACACGCAACTTGAGTTAAGCAAGAGCCAACTTGAGGTTACCTGTGAGGACATCATGAGCCAGATAAAGCTGGTTTGCGGGCCACATCCGGCCCCAAGGCCTTATGTTGCCCTTGTGTGGTCTAGAGGTTAAATACCTGGAAACATCTTCAACTCAGCTCAAGCAAGTCCAGTCAAGAAGACTCAATTCATGTAAACATAAAATAATTCTGCCTCTGAACACAATCAGACACACCAGCTATTATGCTGCAACTACAACATAACAGTGCTAAAACAAAAACAAAACATGAACTGTTGTGCATGAACACAACAGGTCTGCATGTAATCAGGATGTTAGCGTGATCACTGAGACCACGGCAGCATCCGACTATAATGATTTCTGTCACCTCACAGAGCGGCTAAGACACGTCGGGCTAATGTGTCATCAGCCAGGCAAAGGGCTGCGGAACTAATTCGTATTTGTCTCACCAAAATTTGTATTACCAAGCTTTTTAGCATGCAGTATACATAATTTAAGTTTACTCTTCCATCCCACAAATTTCCATTGGTCCTTCACAAGAGAAGAAGAAACACAAGTGAAGCTTTTCATGTGGCACAGAAAGTAATAAAAAAAAAACAAAGAAAAGTATAAGCTTTGGTGCAAATGTTTTTTTCATAAAAGGATCAACTGCTGCTCACAAAATTCACTCTGTCTGTGCGTGTGTGCATCCGTTCTGTTTTTTTTTTTTGTTGCTTTGTGAGGATAAAAAAAACTGTATAAACTGTAGGGAGTGAGGACGTTTTGGGAAAGCAAGGATATTTTGTCTGGTCCTCACATTTTTAAAGAGGCTTTTCTAGGGTTAAGCCCTGTTTTTAGGGTTAGGGTTAGAATTGGGTTAAGGTTCTTGTGATGGTAGAGGTAAGGGGCTTGGGAATGCATTATGTCTATGATAGTCCTCATTTTGAATACTGCACAAACACATGTGTGCCTGCAGACACTTAAAATGAGATGACGGGCTGTATCAAAACAAGATAAATGACACTGTATCGGTGTATATTTGATGATAAACTCCATTAATTTCTTCAAGCTTGATGAACAGCTCCTTTGTCGGAGCACAGCTGTTCCTCTGTCCTTTTGCTTCCTTCTATCTACACACAGTTTAAAAATAAACACAATGGAGTTTGTGGTGTCGACTAAGATAATGCTCCTCAGGGGCTCAGATGTCCCAATGTCTTGCTACTTCAGAAATACATATATTGAAATTGATTTTGAAGTTAAACACTGCCGACACACTGTTGTGCTAATTCATTGCGAGGGAAAAACTATCATTTTGGTATCGGTTTCTAAAACAACTTGTGTCATCAGGCTGGTCATGGATCACTCACTCATCTTACACCTTTATCCTCCACATGAGGGTCATGGGAGGGGCTGGTACCAATCCAACCTGACCAAGAAAGGCGGGGTAAGCCCTGGACAGGTCAGCAGTCCATCACCAGAGCCACATAGAGACAAACAACCATCCATCCACGGTCAGTTTAGAACCAGTCTATTCAGCCTGTGGTTTCACCAGAAATAACTGAGGAAATAACTAGAGAAACACTTTTCACTGTCCCTCAAGATTCCTACAAGCACTCTGATATAGGTTTGACAACAGTGTTAGTTCTTTGGTATTCTGTTAAAGGCACTTTGAGATGTTTGTGGGTCGTATATGACATATTTTTGTCTTATTTCAAAGCGAAACAAATGCTAATAATGTGCACCTTTTTGATTGTATGCACTTTATGCACCTGAGATGACAAACATGTTTATTTTCTATTTAAAATAGTTGCAGTTAATACTGTGTTCTTTGAGATGTGGGAAGGACAGGTACGACCAAAATAATTTAATTGCTTATTATGTTATTATTGTCATGCTTAATGCACTTTTTGATGTACGTTTTAAATTTGTCATCACCTGTTGCAAAAAATGTCTGGCTCAGCTAAATTTCATGGTTTGAAAATGCTTGTTTAGAGTGTCTAAACAATTTGCCTGCATGTTTTTGGACGATGGGAGGAAACTAGGAAACCAGGAAACCAGGAAACCACAGTCTTCATGCTGCAAAGACAAATGTGATAACCTCTTCACCAACTAGCTTTTGAGTTAATATTGATATTTTAGACTTCTATTACTAACTATTTTTTGCAGATACACAAAAACGAACAATTTTGATAAGAATCCCTTAACTTTAGGTTTCTAAATGTCCTGATAAAAATATGTTTTAGTCACCTCGCTCAAACTATCCTGCACTTTTGTCGCGTCATT
The DNA here is from genome assembly GCF_958295425.1 of Solea solea. Lineage (NCBI taxonomy): Eukaryota > Metazoa > Chordata > Actinopteri > Pleuronectiformes > Soleidae > Solea > Solea solea. The sequence continues at coordinate 7,320,243 of NC_081144.1, forward strand.
TCTTTTTAATTACCAACAGTCAGGGAGTTTGTCATGGCAATGCCCACATAACAAGTTAACATTCCCATCGGCAGCTCCAGCTTGTCTTTGTTGAATTTCCAATTAACAATATCTTAGCAACGCGAAGCTTTATCACTGTGACGGTGTTAGCATGCTCATGTAGCACCCTGGATAAAGCACCAGCGTGCTTGTGTACAGTCTCACAAAGCCTTGTGCCTTCAGACACTGCAAATTCTTATGAAAGTGGAATACAATGAGTGAAGTACCCCTTCAACTGGTTTACGCTGGTTCAATCGTTATGTCTATGCTCTATTTTGTCCTTCAAAGCCTAACACCCAGCTATTTGACCTCAAAAAGTGACATATTCCTTGTCAGTTTTTCCACCTTCTCGCATACATTCTGGGACCACGATCTTTATTAGGTAGTTTTGTTAAAATCACAAAGGAGCATCTTAAAAACTGAATCAGGAATAGCATTGGAAAAGCAAAAAAAAGCACTCACTCAAATGTCTTTCTGGATTTGAAAACATTCTGTTTGGTAAGTATGAAAGGGATTTGAATTTATTTTAGCTCCTTTGTGAATAAGCCCATCTGATTCATCATACAGGGTAACCCTTCCTTTTGATTGTATAAAGTCTATCACCGCCGAGCAATCCATACTCGGTCTGACTGCAGTCTAATCCCTATTCGCCTCCTGCAGTCATTCTTCTGAATACCTGTGCAACATTCAATACAATTTTTAAACTAAAGAGACAATATAATTCCCAGAATATAACCCGCACCGTGTTCATCCTTAAACCCAGGAAAGACTTTTGTGTGGAAGCAGGATTCCCTTAAGCATGCATCTGCTGATGGACTGACAAACATATGGTGTTTGAAACAGCATCTATTATTCATGAGATGGCAGTAATTTTAGTTTCTGTTTCAAAACAGATTGTGAGTTTATTAAACCGATAATTAGAACAAGACTGAAGATGATGCCAAGAAAGGACACACTATTAATAATCAAATGCCATGTGTGAATGATGATGTTCATTTTGCGCTACATGAGCCTAGAACTGTACTAACCATTCACAGTGGTCTGTCAGTTGTTGAAGCAACAGAGGTGCTGTGTTGTTTCTGAGGATGTCAGTGCTAATGTATGGAGAATGGCTAATTATGCCCTGACTTGTGTCCAGGGTTAATCCATTTACAACAAAATCAAGTTCCTACATTTCTGTCAGTACATTTACATGCACAGTTTAATTTAGCTAAGGCCGTAATCCGACTAAGGCCGTGTACGTCTGACTCCACCTCTGCAGGTGGCGCTGTGTCTCGCTATCATATGTGTATTGAATCAGTTTTCCTGTTGCTACAAATTTGGCCCTTGTGGTCGCCGTGTTGTCGGAAGAAAGACGCCGCCTCCGCAGTTCATACGCCGTCTCCTTCTACCTCCAGGTCAAAGACTGGGGAGGACATTTTTGTGCATGTACAGAACACCAAGCCCTACTCCAGTCCAACTAAGTGTATACATGCAGGAGTAATCGGACTATGAATCGCATTATCCAGGTATGTTAGTCTGATTAAGACGAGCTCCATTTTAGATTCTTAGTCCGACTAAAATTGGACTTTTAACTTGTATGTAACCACACTGTGTGTCTCCGAGGTGGCAGTGACTGACACCATCTAAACGCCTTACATGAAGTAACAACTTTATGTGTCTATTGTACAGATGTTATTGGCAGAGAAACATCTGTTCACATGATTGAAAGTTATAACACTGGGTCAAGACTGTGGTCACCGGGTCCACTTGACAGTGTTTCATGAGCTTTAATGATCAGCAAAATGAGAATGGAAAGCACCTTGATGTTGTTTTCTGAATGTGGTAGTTAAGTGTGGGAGATAACACGTATTGCCTGATTGAGGGGTTGCTTTTCTTTCCAGAACACATGAAATGTACCACTTCACTCAGAAACTGGTGATTTTGCCAGAAAAACACTCCTCTTGAAGATGTTTCCCCGATGATTTCAAGCAGCGCTCCGTCTCCTGATTTTTCAAAAGGCACAGCCTGGCAACAGCTTAAAAACAATAGAGCCAACTCCTCCGCCGTCATCCTGTACTTAATATTCAGCCTCTGTGAACAAACAAGTATTTTATAATTCTACGAGGCTGCCTGCCGATGTTTTTCCACTTGAGGTATGAGCTCAGAAAACATTGTGAATAACCTGAAATGATCAAGATGAACCATGTTGCTGCACAGAATGCTGAATGGTGGCAGACACAAGACTGTGGCTGTGTTTAAGATATGCGACAAGATTTTAAAACAGGGACTACAATCAAATAAAAACTAAAGGAGAGCGGTGAGCAATATTTGGCAGTGTTGTCTCACTTTAACATGTTTCCTTAATTTCTAATGACAGTCGTTTTGGGAATAAAAACAATACAAATACATATAGCTCCATAAGCTGTTATATAAATATGCACAAGCACGATGACTTATGGAAATGCATGAAAGCGAAGAAATGGCAGGTTGAGTATTTAAGCCAGCAGAAAAATTCAGAACTCTTTTCAGCATCTCACGAAGTTGGGGAACTTGAGAGACAGATTTTTAAAAAGGTCAGATTTGTTGCTCATGTGAGTCCAGCTTCCAAAACAAGTGTTTAAATTGTGTGGACTTTCTCTGGACTCAGTCTGCCTCTTAATGCCCACAGACTTTAAAAGTTTTCCCCACCAAGTTTGTAATGGAGATGCTTGGTTTTAAATGTGCAATCTCCAAGCCCAAACAGAAGATATTCTGAAAATATCAGCAGGATTAGTTTATCAGGCTTCAGAGAGCAGACTAAAAATCTTATTAAAGTGAACAATACAGAGTCAGATGCATTGTTCATTTTCATACCCCCCCCCCCGCGTCTTTCTACTTTCTAAACACCAAGAGGTGCAAAAAAGTATTTTTCAAAGAAATCCAATAAAATTAAATGAAAAGCACCATTAACGAATGCACCTCCAGGACGTAACACCTGCAGCTTTTGCAGAGTTGTTGATAAATACTGTATGTGTGACTCAAACTAATTATCTTCCGGTGTGAAGACCAACTTGAGGTTAATTGGGGTTGTCAGTGCCGCGTTTGTCATCAGACTTTTCAGGTGAGTGAGTGACATTGTTGTGAGTTCAAGGGTAAGTGTTTTTCTATGAACTTCTACAGTAAGATCCAGTGCATGGGCGGCTCGTGATGAAAGGAGCAGGATTAGGAGTGGTTTATAATGCCTAAAGCAAGAATTAGTGATTGCGCGAGGCTGTGATATATTGCAAGACCACTGATTTAAATCATTTCAAGTTTTGGCTTCTTGGTGAGTTTTGTGACTTACACTAGTTAGATACATTGACATGTCGCAACATAGCAGTAAGGAACAGAAGGGACAGCAGAACTGACATGAAGGATCTACAGATTTAGTATTTTGGGCCCTTTTGACTGGTTTAATTGAATTGGTGAGTATTTGTGTCACCTGATCTGATCCAGATAGCAGCTGAAGTCAGAGTTAATACCAGCAGTGATTTCCCACCTCTCTTCACAATGATCCCAGTCAGCTACCGAGCAGTTCAGTATTTATGGTAGCTTTACATTTGCTTAACTCCTCCGTATAGCTTATATGCACAGTCTTTGGAGTCTGCGGATAGCTGTGTTTTCAATCTCTTTGGCTTAGCCCGGTCTCCAGTTTATTCATCATTGCAGCAAAACCTAAATCTGTGTTCTCACCGTCAACACCTGTGCATCTACCAACATAATGCCGCAGTTCTACTTTAAAGTGATGGGGATTTCTAATTATAAAAGGTCTCATATATAGATACACACAGTATGTTCATGTAACATGGAGCTATCATTGCTCAATTCACTCAATACTCTATATTTAATCCAGAAAAAACCCTTTTAATTTTTTCTTTTTATTTACATAGACTCAAAAAAGAGAGGCCTCCTGTGGTCAAATAGAAGTAACTACTAGTTGCATTAAAATTGGACAGCTCCTGTAGCAAATATTGTACATTTAAAAAGACAAAATAAAGCTTACACTAAAGCTGTTATGGCACATTCAAAACTTGTCAGTCCCGCTTGTAAATGAAAGTGGTCAATCTTAGTATTAAAGCCCACAGAGGAATATTGGTTCCCTCTGACTGGAGAGTTTTCCTTTCAGCTGATTTCAGCTATTTGTGAAAACTTAATGCGGAGCTAAAAATGATATTTTACTTTTAAGAAACATTAAGAAATGCTTACATTAAGACGATTAGTGAGGAATAAGGGTTTATTCACAAAACCCACAGCATGAAAGTTGTCATCATTGCATATTAAATGCACATTTGCACTGGAGACACAGGAACAATTTGTGCATCTCGGGACTCCAAGATAAAATAAAATAATTGTTTCATCTTTAAATCACTTCCTTCCATAAGGTCTATTTTAAAATGAATGACTCAGAAAATATCAGTTAACAGTTATCAGTAAACGCTTGAGAAAAGAACATGTACTCGGGGGAAGCAGCATAAATCAAGAGGGATGTGGTGAATATCTGGCTAATTCTGGTGTTTGTTTGTTTTTTGTTTTAGTTGAAATGCTTTTGAGGATAGTAAGAGGAAGTCTGAAGCAGCAGGGAACTGTGTTTAAGTAAGGTGAGAAACGGAACTGATTTTGAGAGGAGAAGTAGAAACTTTCTTGACTTTTTGGAAGGAGTGTTTAACAGCAATTCATCCATCCATCACAGCAACAAAAAAAACACCATTTCAAGCAATAAAACACTTGATTTATAATATTAACTTAAGTCACCACTGAAATGTTAGCGCTGTCAGTCGTAGTTTTTATTAAATGCCGGCGTACCTGGCCACAATTGTATGCATGCAATTCCTGCAGTCACAAACTTAAAGACTAAAGCTGAATCTTCCCTGGCCTAACTGTCATTCCACCATTTCTCACACTGAAATACACAGGCCTCACATGGAGACAAAGAACCTCTAGAATATGCAGTTCCTTCTCAACCATGATATCACTGGCACCAGCGCTCTAATCCATTACCCTCAACGCCTACACTGGAAGGGATCTGTGGATGCCTGATAAACACAACAGAAACAAAGCCTGAAGACTCTACCCACATTTACTGTATGTTTTCCCTGCCACTATCGCCCACTGCTTTTGTAGGTGGAAGTTGAATTTGTGCAATTATATACAACCTCTTTTTTTTTTGCTTGAAATAATTTGGGGTTTCATGATCCTAGGAAGCCATTTCACGGGCTGCTTGAGCACTTAGGAAGCGTTTGAAGGACTTGCAGGTAGCCTGAGTGAGTGTTTCTCTGTGAAACCTCTAGAGGCGCACAACTCATTCACTTTTGTTGCCTTTCTTTTGTGCTGTTTCACTTCACTCGCCACTTTTTTGACAAATAATTTATGACAGGCGGCCTCAAGCAACAAACAACTGAGCATGCTCTCCCTTTCTCCAAGGGAACTAATTATCTGACCACTTTATAATTGGTTAAGAGCCATTACAAATGGCTGATAAAATTGCAAGTTGGTAATTACTGTTCTGTGAGGGAGTGTCAGAAAATGAACGATAGTCCTGGTTAGGAGTTATTGGAGAGAAAGGTTGGAGTTCCCGCCTAAGGAGCAAAACTTAATTAGATCTGGTTTCCCCGAGCTCTGGCCGACGTGTGTGAGGGTTTCACACAAGTCTCGCCTCTGATACTGCAGAGCTCATTTTTGGGAACTCCACTCATCGTTCAGATCATTAAAAACAAACTAAGTCAATTCACTGTTGGGTTAATTATATGGATTTAAAAGGATCTTGTTATTACTTCCCAGGGTAAAGATCATGGTGATGATTAAATGTTGGTTGTGATGTTTTTTTTCTCTATTAAGACAAGGCCATAATATTTTGATAACCTAGACATGTGTCGAAATATAACCGTTTAATATCACTTTAGTGTATGGTATCCATAGTCATGTCTGGATACATGGGCCTTGGGACTTCAGATTTTACAGTATCTAAATGTCCTTATGTGGTTTGACTCCCTTTGGACAACTTAAATGCCTGTATTGTAGGGATTATAAGATTTTTAGCTGTTATCTTCTTTATTCAGTAAGCAAAATCAATATTCCACTACCAGCCACCAGTAAGCAGCTGAGTGTTGCATAGCATTTGTAATGTCGAGAATATAAAGCAGTCTACTCCTGTTCCTCCTGTTGTTTGCCGGAACCACAAGGATTCCTGCATTGTGCTGTTCTGTCATGACCTCGACAACATTCACAATCTCATTTTAATGCGGACTTCAGGGGCCTTGTGCAGTGCAGACACCCTTACATGCAGTGTGCTGTGAAGACTGACAATCAGTATCAGCGTGGTGGGAGCCCCCTTCCTTATATTCTCTGTTTATTTTTGGATTATGCTGAGTTTTAGGACTTTAGTTTCAGAATCATTTCCAGCAGTTTAATCGGATGATTAACACTTGTTGCCCCGGCCAGTCCCTGCGCTCCCTCAGTCAGGTCTGATAGTGTTGCTTGACAGGGCCTGTTTACAGATGAAGGATGCAGCATACAAGTGTTACCCAGCTGTAAACTGCAATTTCATGTGCATTTTGTGTATATAAGGTCATCACATACAACATTACTGTAAATCACTGATTGCAGTATGTAAACTTATCCATATGCTAACCATGTTTGAAAATTAGTTAAGACAGCATTTACTAATGAGTCCTGGGTCCTGCTTGTTGTTTAGTGGCATCTTTTTTCTTATTTGTCTCATTAGTGCAGTGGTTCTCTATTATTTTCACGCCCCCCCCCCCCCCCTGAATTGAAATACTATTGAAAACCTGATCATTTTTATTTATCTGTATAAGCCACTGTATGAGTTGTCCTGCCCTGCCTCTCACGCCCCCCTGACACCTCACCGCTCCCCCCAGGGGGGCCTGCCCCACTATTTGAGAAGTACTGCATTAGTGGGACAAATATGACTTAAGTGCAGTTTCGCCACAGGCCTGTTTTGCATACGAGACACAATCGTCCTGTGTGATTTAAACTGAATTGAATGAATGCCTGGATTCTTTCCTTGTTATTATTTATCTCAAACAGTGTTTCTTATATTGATAATCCTCATCATACTGTCGTCCGTGATGATTGTTTTCCAAGTTGCAACTTCACACATGAAAAGCTATGATTAGCGAAGCATCTGATATTTTACATCTCCATCTTTGCTGTTTAGAACGTAGCAGCATAAACTCTCCGGTCAGCGCAAAAAGAGACTGACAAATTCACAGCACCACTGAATAATTCAAAGCTCTCTGCCATCTATTCATCCTGCCAGCTTTTAAAGCCTTTGACTGCACTATTGATCTGTGTGCTTTGGCTGTACCCCCATTGGATGTGCATAGAATGACCAAAATCAAATGAACAAGATCGGTATATAAAAAAAAAGAAGTTTTAGGCTGAAAACATTCCAGTAATATGGAAAGCTCAGTCCCCAAAGTTTCTCCGCTACTTTAGATATGTAGAGCGCGTCTTGTCCTGCACAAACTCTAAAATCTAGGCTAAGTTCTAAATGTCCTTATGTGATTTGACTCTCCTCTGAGAAATCCCTGAGGACAACTTAATTGTCTGTTATAAAGCTATTAAAAAGTTCTTCCTAAATTAAAAAAAAAAAAGGTGACCATAAAAAAGATGTCATAAAAAAAGATTTTCTAAATTTAAACTACTAGTAAGTAGAACATAACACAGTTGTAAAACACTTGCATGATCAACATAACCACACATGAGAGATCTCAAAATTGTCTGATGCTGGAGTGATTTTAAAGTGTTCAAATGTTCACACATCCAAATTACATAAACACTGGGTGCTGGACAGGATTGACTAAATGATAAAAAAGCAAAAAGAGTCCATTCACCAGCTGTTGCTCTCTCTGTGTCTTAAAGCTCCAGTCTGTAAGACATCTCATGGTGAATGCTTCAGAGAATAACTTTGGCCGTCACATATCAGAAAGGATGCAAACACTCTTTTTGTCTTTTGCTTCTCCTTTTTTGTTGAGTGCTGCAGGTGATGTTTGTGAACAGAGCCATTCTTTTTTTGGTTGCAAAAAAAAAGGCCACCTTAAAATTGCAAACGCACGACCATTCAGGCCGCCGTAGAAACATGGCGACGCTGGATGGCAGCCTCCGTCCCCCACACAAAGTACATATAAAAGGCTTATTCTAAGGACTAAGCAATTTTTATTTCAATGGGATTTTACTCTTTCAAAAACACTTATAGGTAGTACATTTAATGTCTGCCAATAAACACACCTACATGTTATACAGTGGACTTTAAAGAGGGGCTTGAGGCTAAATAAAGAGGTGATTTTTCAGGGCAACAACTGGTGTGCAGACCCTCAGTACATTTACATGGCAAAAATAGCATATGTATATATACATATATATATATACGTATATATATATATATATACGTATATATATATATATATATATATATATATATATAATTCCATTTCTTAAAGTCAGACTCCCCTGAGCTGTGACCTGAAAGCTATAGAAGCCAGTACACAGAACAAGAACAAAAAGACAACACAGAGAAAAACATGGAGAATTCCAGGCCGGGACATTTTTATGCTTCGTCAGCTTCAAGAATTAAATATTTTAACATTCTCGGATGGTAGGAAGACTCTGAACGGTGCTCAAAAAACTAACAACTAAAACCACCACTACTACCACAATGAAAGTGGGGCCACCTGGCATAACAGAAGCAGACTTCATACTGGGACAAGGACAGTCGTCCCATTAAAGGACAGTAGTCGAGCTGCATAACTGAATGAAAACATATCGACCATCTGCTTTTTATCAACCTGAATGGGGAGACACAGAGGTTGTGGATGCCGTGCGCCTGCATTAAAACAGTTCAACTGTTTATAGCTCACAGTGCTGAGGTGCACAAATGGCATTGCAAATTATTTCATTTACAGAGATTGCTTAATCTAATTAGAACCCATCCTTCAGAGACATCTTCAATGGGACCTTTTGGCAGCACAGACTCAGCAGCTGAAACGAGTGTAAACAAGTGGCAGGCAGCCCGCTCTCATTGGCTTGGCTCACGTTACCCGAGTCAATCGATCTTAACTAAGTCTTAGCTCGTTTTCATTCTTCTCCATGTCTCTCGCCTCAAGTTGTGTTATTTTATCATGAATTTCATCAAGGTCAGCCTACACCTGCATGCGCAACTACGGAGTGGGAATTAAGGCACTCCTCTGCAAACCACAATAGTTTGGTTTTTAAATATTTTATGACTCCTTTTTCCAGCTTAACTTGCAGAAAAGAGAAGTGGGGCGGTGAAAGCAGCAATAACCCATACAGTGTGCAGCGGTTATGAGAAAACCGAGTGGGCTGAATATGCCACAGTTTCTCCTGCTCAAAATCAAGCTGTGTCTCACTAATGTCTGTGAGCAGTGCAGACTTATCGCCTGGGTGTTTTGATCTAGTCATTCCTGTGTGCGCTTTGACACTGATGCCAATAGACAGTTAACTTCTGTGCGTGTAAGCAAACCAGGCCTTTCACCTGAGGCAGATCTTTGAAATGTAGGACCTGCGAATGGAAATAAGAAGATACATGACCGAAGATCACAATGACCGACAGCAGCATTCAAATATTTACAACAGTAAGTCAGGTAACTCTGCACACTGTTGTAGGACTGCTTTGAAGTCGAAGTTGATGAATTATTTTCGTCAACCCTTCTCCAGTTTTTAATGGTCACCTCCTGGTACGAATGGGAATGCATTTTTCAGAACCATTGATTACTTTCTGTAGCTCCAATTTTAAGATGACCCCTAAATGCATCACTGTTGCAAATAGTGAAGACACAGTTAAAATAATAAAACATGCATGCATCAATAAAAGGAAATGATTAGTTTGGATTCATATTATTCTGATGGTTCAGAAAATGTGTCACTGGTTCTCTACTGGAAACTGGTTATACATTCCCATCTTTAGCTGCACTGGTTGTAGGCACATGCACTTTTCTTTGATTTACCCATGAAAACTGTGGTGCGTAACTTTTTGGGTTCACACAATGCTGATTAAGCATCCGGCACCTTGTGACTCTCTGTGTCTCAGTAGAGCAGTGTTTTAGATTTTCATGTCTGTGGCTACATTCTCATTTGTGACATTTAAAGTCACGACTGGAAGAAGCACACAGAGTGCGTAAAGCAAGATTGTCTTGTAGAAGAAGCAACCATGGACATTTTCAGAGGTGGATACAACTTTTAAAAATCAACCTGTACATACAGTCATATTTTATCACAATGATCACAATTTTGGCTTCTTGATAATGTGATCATCCAATACTGAAAATGTATGCTCTGCCAACAGCAAGTGCTCCCTGAAGCACCACTGCTGTTTCCTTCACTATGCAGCTCCAATTTAGTTTTGTGGATGCAGTCTGAACAAGTAATGCCACGTTAAAAAAACAGATATATTACATATAACTAAAGCCTGCCCCAGGATGTTTAAATCTCATTTGATTTTAAAAAAAAAAAACTTGCGAGACCACAGACACAACAAACTTTGTAACTGATTTTAAATGTTTTAATCCTGACAAAGCAAAAACTCCAATCAAGATGCAGGACTATCCACTTGGCGTTTAATCACTAAACTATTTCAGGGAGGAGATTGCAGGGATTTGGGATCTGACAGAAACTTGCATGATTGTAACGTGACTTCAGAATATAAACAGACATTATCAACGTTGTCAGTTAATAGCTGTTGTGTGTGCGCGATGTTTTGTGCTGAAAATGCAACAAAACTGGATGAAGTCAGGATGAAATCTACTTGGGTTGTTTTAGTTACTGTTCAAAACAAAAGTATCCCAGTTTCCCAGTCAACTCGCTCTCATTGGTTATTGCAGGCATTTCCTTTGGTAATTGTGAAATGCAGCAACAATAACAATATCAGGAATAAAAAATGAACTTTTGTTTATGGAGTGCTGGTGATTTCTAGTAATTCTAGATAATCCACAGTGGTTTCTGTGAAGTCTTATTTGCCTTTACGAGTCTCTAATAAATGAAGTGGGGTTTATAGATTGTTCTCAGTAGCCAGGAATTATCTCAGGAAAGGTGTTGTTTTTTTTAATGTTAAAAACCCAGTGGATACATTACATTTCCACTTATCTCATGTTGTTGCGTGGAGATCAAAGGAGTGTTTTTATTATGTTCCTCCGTGTAACATGCAGTCCGTGTCATTTATTTGTCCCGGTGTGACATTAAATTACCGGGAATCTATTCATGCATGAAGCGAGTGTTATTCATGTGCAGAGAATTCAATAAAACAGTTTAGTCTGCCACATCATGTTGTTTACTCATTAAAAATGTTGAGCTCTTCCTAAATGATTTAGGGCTGTGGCAGAAGCTACTTTTCACATCATTTTTTCCAGTCGACAAGATTTTAACGTCATTTTGCCTGGACCAGCGGTTGCTTTTGTGCTTTTAAAACATTAGTCAGAGTAGAGGGAAAAAAGCACTCTGTGCTGTGGCTGCACAATAACCAAACGTGTCAATGTCAGGATCTGATGCCTCCATTAACACTGACCAGTTGATTAACTGTGAGAACAGTACACTGGCAGGTAATGTATTCAATGAGTCGATGGTAATGGCTTTTACATGAGAGTGTCACTGTCTGCACAGGTAATCTGTTTTAGAGGAGACACATGCTGTTAGAAGATGAGAAGCGGGCAGCATGCATTTTCTGGTGCAATATAATGACTGTTTTGTCATTAAAACCACCTTTTTTTTGAACGGTACAAACTGCAGCTAATTGTATAAATCAATTCAGGACTTCATACTGCAGTAGATCATTAATGCGCCACTACACCGTACAGTTCTAGCGCGACTTAGCTCGGCACGGTTCATCACTACTGTTTATTTGTTTGCTTTTCCAGGAGGGATGCTTTTTTTTTTAGTACCTGCTCTAGCTTGGTTCCAAGTGAGCTGAGCTGATACTAAACTGACGTCAACAGACTGTCGGCCATTGATTGATCAGCAAGTGTCGTCACAGGAGTCTTACTGAAACTGAAGAATCAAATCGAACGATGCCAAACTGTGAAAAGACTTAAAAATTCTGAAAATATTTGTTAATCTCCAACATTTAGCAAGGAAAAGTGCTCTTGCCTTTGCAGCAAGAAGACCCGGGTTCGCAACCCGGTCAGAACAAGGGCCTTTCTGCATGGTGTTTGCATGTTCTCTGCTTGTATGCATGAGTTTTCTCCGGGTTCTCCTGCTTCCTCCCACAGTCCAAAAACATGCAATATTATATATATATGGGGATTAGGTAAATGTGACGCTCTAAATTGACCATAGGTGTGAGTGTGAAAGTGGGTGGTTCTCTCTAAGTGTCCCTGTGATGGACTGGCGAACTCTCCAGGGTGTGACCCCGCCTATTGCCCTATGTCAGCTGAGATTGGCACAGCTCGCCCCCACCATCATCCTGTGGAGGATTAAGCAGTAGAAGATGGATGGATGGATGGATGGATTTAGCGAGGACATTTCTAAAGCCTTGATATTTAACAAAGGAGTTCGCTGTATTTAGCGACAGCACTCCCCAAAGCCGGCGACCGTGAGCCGCATCACAACCCCTTCTACCAAGTCTGTGCTGCGGTCATGCAGGAACTACTGAACTAATCTTTTGAATTAACTGATTCTAATGATTCAGTTACACTGAAAACAACTGCTCGTCACACGTTTCTGTGTTTGTACCACATACAAAACAACATCACAGCAGTTTAGTTTAGTTTAGTTCAGGTACTAAGGATACTATAGTAAATCTACTGTATGTGCCTGGTACCCCACTGTGTGGCGTAGAGTCATGCAAAAGCACCATTACTGTCCTGGCACAAGTTTGACTGTCAATCTGTGCAGCTAATCCAACTATATGAAAATACATGAATTTCCTCTGAGAGTAAAACCAGTTTGTGTAAAACTAAGTTTCACCTTCACATTGGGCATAATTGCCTGCATTCATTAATTGATTGTAATTAGCTTAAGTCCCTCCTGGCTATACTGCATTGCCTAAATGAAGGAATGATTCCACTAATGCTGTGAGAGCTCTCACTTAATCTGTGATTGAGAAGAGGATTTAATTTTTCATTTTTGCGTGCACCACATTTCGCCACAGTATGTATTTTTTATAGCGTATATATGTCTTTTAGTAGAGGAGACGAAAAACACTGAGAAGAACAAGACACAAATTAGTGCAGAGTGCTCTTGTGAGTCACATAACAATAAATCTTTTCTGCAAAAATTGGGATCTCTTCACGTTTAACAAAGTCAAAGTGAGGTCACATTTCTGCTGAGGCCTCAAACCGACTGTTTGGCACCGTAGAAATTCAACTTGCGATCTATCACCAATATATATTCTCGTCGTATCAATAGCAGAATTAATCGAAACTTTTAATCCACAATTTCACAGATATTGATTTCTCTCACACAAACTGCCTGATCATTTAAATCTAATGAAACCACACGTTTGAAGGACACTGGAACAAGTCCATCCACTCAGTGTATCCGTCTCCATGTCGATACTGCTCAGGCTTTAAGTAATGGTCATGCTCCAGTACCTGGGGTCAGTGTGGATCTTGCAGATTTACCATCTGTACTGTTGACTTTGCAGTGTCATTGAAGACACATACATACAACAGTAAATCTGGGGTAAAACAAAAGACCGGAAGGGGCAATAATACGAGTAGTAAATCCTCTGTCTGTGTGATGTAGAAAGTCGTGCATAGTAAAATTAGGACTGTGACATAGTTTATTTGATTAAAGTGCCACTCTTGATGTTTTCATTTACCACACATCGGTGTTGTGAGCTGCCAGTGCCTCGCAAAACCACTGAGGCCGTAGGTCACATCTCGGTTTATAGGATTTCACTGAGGAGTCCAACAGAGCAGTGATTTTCCACTCTGAGACGATATCATGTTATATGAAAACACTAAAATAAGCTTGAGATGTGAGAGTGCAGCACATTTTTGTACATGACACACACACACACACACAGGATCGCACAGCTATCCTTTTACGGACTCTCATGGAGGTCCATTCATTTGAACAGCCTGAACAAAGCATTATCCCTAACCTTAACTGTACAATTCAAATCTTACCCCTAAACTTAACCAGTGTTGTCCGATTAGGACCAGGTTTTGGTCTCCATGAGGATGGCTGGTCTGGACAAGGTCAGCGTTTATGCCAGAAAAGGTCCTTAATGTACACACACAGTCGGGTTTCCATGACTTCAGAGGTAATTGGCTTACATTAATTTCCTGGAGACTTACTCAGACCATAGCCATAATTACTACTGGCCTTATACTTAACTTAAATTAACCTTAACCTAACCTTAAAATATGTCTTCACCTTAAAATTTAGTAATTTACATAATGGGGACTTACTTTTTGTCCCCATAATGACTGTATAAACAGATTTCGGTCCCTACAACATTAGTAACACCCAGACCACACACTCGCACGTGCATGTACATGCAACACAAATTATTATACAGCCAGAGTCCAATAACAACCTCATATATAATCGGTACAAGCAGCTTTTTAATACAGTCCACGGTTATGGTTTACCGATAATGACGAGAGCATGAAACACACAAAAATTCTATGACAATTCTGAAGATGTGGTGCAGCTGAAACTGGATAAGATGACCGGTGAGATATTGTGTGTATGTTTGTATGTTACAGCAGAGGGCAAACGGCCTGTTTAACTGTAACAAATCATAATATATGAGATAGTATAGATAGCAAGGATGTACACAAAGCACCTCAGGATAAAACAAAACAGTACTTTAAAATGAAATGCAAGACGCCAGTTCATAAGAACAAGGTTTCAAGGCTATGAAGCTTTAATGAAAGATGACTATTATTGTTTTATTTTATTTTTTTTATAGTACTATTCTTAATTTAGGTATTGTCTGTACTAAATACAGGTACAAGGGAAGGGTTTGATAGGGAAATTATACTTTATATTTTTATTTTAATCATTCAAACTGCCCACAGATTTAATTATTATTATACTATATTATTTTGTAACAAGAACTTTGGCAATTATTTTTTGGTGGGTGGGTGGTTGGGTGACTGATGATTCATGCAGGGATTCATGCAGTTCCGAGGTGGAAGAGTCAAACAGGTTATTTACTACAGCTATTATTCACTGGCGTCGCCTTAGGGCCTCGCATGCAGATGCTACAATTTATAGAACGGTCTCTGAACAGCTCACATGAAAGATATTGGTAGACATTCTCTGTGTAGCTGTTCAAAAAGAAGTCTCTTGTCTCTAATCAGTTACCACAGCATGTGCAACTCAGGCTGGTGACTGAAATACAACGTGTTAGATTTGCACAGGAAGAGCTCGAGGAACCCAGCTGCTCGTCGGAAACGAATGACTGGACGACACGAGATGTTACCTCACTCAAATTGAAACTCACGCATGAGTTAATAGGTTTATCTAAAGTATTTTTGTTTAATATTGTAAACAATATTGAGGTAAATATGGCACCATTACAGCTTGTTAATTTGGCTGTGTGTGTGTGCGCTTGTAATGAAAGCTCCTTAAGTCGTGATAATTATCGATTGCAGATTAGATAAACAAGATGATGGGGTGGTAACCAATAGACAGCTGTCAGTATGTATCGTGTTTTTACAGAGTTGGGAAACTAGAGCTAATAATTAGCCCGTAAAAGAGAATAAATTAGATTTAATAGATTTTTTTTAAAATTGGAGAGATTTTCTAAGACTTGTATTTGGTCTCTATATTTGCCATTAGTCTCATTCAACACTGGTTAAAGATATGAGCTCGCATACAGACAAGTGGGAGTGCTCAAGGGTGTAGTAAGAGAACAAAAGTAAAAAAAATAACCCCAGCTGGTGTGAGATCATGTGAAATGTATACGAGAGTGAGAGCAAATGGCGTACAAAAAAGCAGGAAGAAATGAATAATGTATAGCCACTTGACGGTAATTTTTCCTCATCTCATGTTTGCTTGTTAGCATATATATAAATACTCTCACTCACAGTCGCACCATTTCAATAATGCTGTTTTGTGTCAACTCAATTTTAGAAAAATCAATGTTTTGTAATAGCAAAAACATTATTGATTTTTTTTCCCCAAATTAAATGGTCCAACTTTTCTCAGGCAAATCAATGAATCAACTGAATTAACACGTTTCGAGGAAAAAAAAAAAAAAAATTCTATCTCTGGAGCATGCTTTGCGTGGGATTAGTTCGATCAATTACAACGATTTCTGGAGAGAAAGATGAGTAGAATAAATGTACTAGATATTAATAGAAACCTCTCACACCAGTGCTGTCTTATTTGGACCTAAAATGCACCAGGTAAACCACAATATTTTACAGAGTTAATGTTTTCTTCATCAAAACACATACCTGCACAAAGTTGTAATTAAATGTCAGCAAAAGTAAAAATGTAGCTAATGCTCAATGGTTATTTATTTATTTATTTATTTATTTATTTATTAGGGGCATTTCTTGTCTTGTGGTTTTCTCTCATTTTCAGCAAACTGCACTCACCTTTATTTATCCATTTTTTATTTGCATATAAGAGGAATAGGACAGAATGTTAATATACATTATCCGTGAATAAAACCGTATACATTGAGGAAAAAGACGAGGAAGAGAAAGAACAAAATGTTGGAGAGACCAAAATCAAAACACAAAACTAAAGAGATATAAGTGTCCAAGAATAGCTTTCAAATACTAAAATTGTGCCATGACAATGAAAGTGGGTATGATACTAAATGACTTAATTTATCCAAAGAGAAAGCTACGCCTAACTTTTTTTATGATTTAAGACTCAGTGAATTTCTAATATGTTTTATTTTATGTTGTTTTATTGCCAAATATTTTATGACTAAATATCTGCAAAACTAATGAAAACCTTATTAGTCTGACCTGTAGATTTAGCGCCAGGCACAAAACATTATTCTGCTAATACGATAAGCTAAGATACTGAATATGGTTATTATACAGCAATATCAACAACATGGTATTAACATTTTTTCAGAATCGTAGCTTGAACTGCCTCTGACCAGACAGTGAGTCCATTTTGTGTCTCCCATGGTACCTGCCTTAGTGTTGTCTTGTGTTCTGGAAGACTGGATGATGTTCAGGCTGCTTACCCTGAAGGCCAAACTTTCTCTTTTTGTCCCTGCTGCTGGGCAGCCTGAGTATATTGGCTGGAATTAGGCTGACAGAACAATCCTTAAAGATTTTTGCCAACTTTACAGTGGCGACATATATTAAATTGTCCTTTTCTTGCTTGTATGTTTTATATACAGTTGCTGCTGCCAAAAAATAATAAATAACGAGGATTTCTCGTTTAACTCGCAGTCATAAAGGGACCCTCGCATCCGCCCAATGTAACTCAGCGAGTGCAGAGACTGAACAGTCCATTCACAGATCAGTCAAAGTATTGCAAAGTTGCAGTTCACTTCCTGTTTTGTGGCGAATGGTCGAAATTTGCCAAAATTCCAGTTGTTGCTGTGGCCACGCCCTTTTGAATCTGCGAAACCTTTTGATAACTTTTCATCTTTGATATGTCTAGTACAAACTATAACATGCTCAGATGAGTTTGTTCCTTTATAAAGTGCTAAAATTGCCGAGATGGACGCCAAATCCAACATGGCCAACTTCCTGTTTAGTAAAAAAATAAAATTCTCAAAACATTCAGGGAGGCACTTTAGAGTGAGGGCAACAAACTAGGCAAGTTTCGCCAAAATTGAAGCAACTTTGAAAAATTCCGACTTTCAATTAGAGGCGCAATTGAGCAATAATGCCAACGCACAGGGCCAAGCACCACAGCTGACCTCCATGCGAAGTGTCCCCCCCCCCCCCCCCCCAAAAACAATTACCGCAAAGCCACGGAGCAACAATAATAATAATAATCTGAAGGGGAAAAACAAACCTGGTTGATATTGAAGTCGTGCTCTTCGCTGTGCCACTTGGCTTTGAGAATTTCACAGTAATGTTTAGCACTTGAAAAAGAAAAGACATGTTCCCTCTCCCGCCAGCGTTTTCTCTATAGGCCTGTTAGTGCACACTAATTAAATGCCAGAAATTAATTTGAGTGAAACGTAACGTATTGGGAAGGAGAATGCACTGGGGGGGACATCTACTCTTGCATTTTGCGACTCTGCTTGGTGATTACCAGCAGTAGTTTTGTCTTGCAGACAGGGGGATTTGCAAACAGCAGGAGAAAGGGGATACAAAGCCGCAAGAGCGAGAAGCCCATGGCTCTGGGCAGCCCTTCCTCATGACTCTCCTGGGAATTGACCACTCAGGCTTGGGTGGGCAAAGTGAGGTGAGTCAGAACTAATCCTGAACTAAAAGAGCCGCTCCTCTGTAGCGAGAGAGCATGATAGATGGGGGGGACAACTGCAATCTGGGTTTGAGAGACACAGCTTCATGGATTTGGTGTGCTCAGTTGTAAAAGTCAAGTTGAGGGGCACAGATAAAACTGCAGAAAGCCTGCTAGTGTGTGAATGGATTGAAAACAATTGCTTGTTTTCTAACGACATTTATTTGATTCGCTTCCCTGTTTGTTTGCGTTGTTTGGACTGTGTAGGAGTATAGACTTCAGCACCAACATGGGATTTGCTGGGCATGGGTGGGTGAGCTGGTCTCAGAGACTGGGCTGCCTGAATGAACTAATGTAGCATACTGTGCACCAAATTACACTTTGCACAGAATGGGAGTGAGCTCAGTCAGAATCAATTCAGAGTTAGACTTCTCTCCCTCTCCTCAATTACCGCCCTGTTCCAGAGTGTTGAGACTCTGTGAAGGTGACAGGACACACCTTGGGAGCACTGCCCAGCTGTGATAAAGCACTAACAAGTCAGCCGCATTATACATTTTGGGGAATGTATTCTCACCTGAATATATCCTTGGACATTTGAAAACAAAATTTTAAATAACAAGCTGAGGATCATTCGTCAGATAAGAAGCCTCATCAGACTGAGATGCGGTCCAACCGAGGGCCTTTCTGTGCGGTGTTTGCATGTTCTCCCTGTGTACGTGTGGGGTTTTTCCTACCACAGACACAGAGGTGTGAGTGTATGTCTCTGTATGTTGGCCCTACGATGGACTGGCGCCCTGTCCAGGGCCTCTGGCCCCCTGTCAGCTGGGATCGGCTCCAGTGGCCCTGCAACCCTCATGTGGAGGATAAAGCAGTAGACAATGAATGAATAAATAAATGAAGGACACCTCATTATATCCACATACATTAGAGTCCAAAACTAAGCTAAAATAGGACAAACAATGTTTCTCTATGACCTCGTTCAGACATTAGTATTCACCCTGAGTGAGCTGATAACATGCAGACAGTGCTAACTATGTGTCTGAATGCACCAAATGCAAACAACCACCAAAAACACATTTGGAGGTGATTTGACGCATTAGAGACCTCTCATTGGTAACCACTGCCACAATATTCTCACTGATCAACACATGATTTACTTTTTGGAAGATTAAAAATACAATCATTTGTTAAAATAAAAATCTTATTTCATGTTTTTCAGCTTCACTCTACCTGACACTGGTGTTGAAATACAGACACAGATGCACACACTGACAACAGACACACAATGTGCAGTCAGACTTGTTAACAATCATCATTTGGTTCCTTGCAAGCAGACCTGATGTCGGTGGGTATTTGAATAAGGTGGGTGAAGCCAGTTGAACAGTTGTCCACTTGTGATGGAATCCCTCAGGGCACATGCTAATACCATGTCTGAATGGGGCCTTTGATTGTGGGATGTGCGGATAAGCCACTGTTATGTAACGCGCTTATCATAACAACTTTGCTTTATGTCTACAAACCAGCCACGGTCTTAACAAAACCGATCAATGGAGTTTTGACATTGTACCGCGTGTTGGGTCTCATCGGTGCTTTTGTCAAATTTGCTTTAAATGAAAGCAACATATGGCGTATTATACTGATGGTGCCGTGTTTTTTTTTTATTCAGTGATGGTGATAGAAAGTGATACCTCTAAAGCCAGATGAATAGATGGCCATTATCAAGTGCAAGTAAAATGCAGGTGTGTGCATATTTTTGAAAGCCTCTAAAGCTTTCAGTCCATCTTCACTGTAGGCTGATGGGATAATCCAATAAGAGCTCTGGCACAACACTGTGAAAAGCTGAGGGGGAGTAAGGCATTGTGCCTGAGGGCCTCTGCATCTGTGTCTAATGAGGGAAGAGAAAGGCATATACAAGGTCTCTGTTTCACAGACAGCACAACAGGCAACTAGTTAACCCTCCACTTTCTGCTCAGCTACCATCTCTGCTCTCCTCCCTCACTCCACCTGTCTCCACAGTTTCAAGCTTACTCCTCCACTGAGGACAGACTTAGTCATCCAGACTGACTGTGCCTGCTTGTTCCTAATTTAGAGAGCTGCTGTGTGGAAGCTGCCCGTGCTCTTTGTCTGGAAGCTTATGATTGTCTCAGCAAGTCAGCTTCAATACCTAAAACTCAGTGCATGCTCCTGCAGTTGCTGACTGCTGCAGTCATATCCCTCATGCCAGTCAGTAAAGCTGTACACAGTGATGTGTATGAGACACAATCAAAAGCCTGTGACTTTAATTACACTCTGTCTGTCCTGAGTATCATAAGCAGCCAACCACTAATTACCTCAAGTACTGGTGCTCTTTGCTCCTGCTTATATGGCAGCATAAAAACCCCACAGATGAAAACGGACCAAGAGCTGGACCAGTGATGTGGGATTGCAGAGAGGGAGCTTTCAACCTCAATCCCAGGGCGTAAATTACGTAACAATATAGTAAAATATTCATGAGACACCATGGGGATGGAATCTTGCCTGCTCTGAAGTGCTGAGCAAACACTTTAGCCGCAGTCTCTCTAAAACTGTAAAGACGATAAGGAAAAGCTCAGAGTAAGGAGTTGACAATTGCAAACATGAATCCAATTACATTATAGTCAGAAAACAGGTTCTTGTCTCGCGAGGATTGCAAGCAGTATTGGTTCCAAAATTATGTTAATGGTGTTTTTATATATATATATATATATATATATATACATATATATATATGACGGCACACTGCGTCCAATTTGCATGCTTGTCGTGAAACAAATGTTAGAATTTGATAAGGCAACTCATACAGAAAATTGCAGTGAAAAAGGAACAACAAAGAATCACAACCATCCAGTAAACATGAAGCCAGAATGCAAAAAAAATGGTTCACACACTAATTAGGAAACGCCATATACAAAAAAAATTAACCTTGTCATCATCAGCTTAGCTTCAACCCAACAGCTCGGCTGAGAAAAATAAATGGGTTAAAATGTTGAAGGAAGCCGACCCTGATTTCTGTGGTTATTAGGGGGAAGTGGCAGGTAGTGAAAGCCTCCCTGCCACTCAAGGGAGTCCTGCTTATGGCTTTATGTGACTTTAATGATGGAGAAAATAACAAGAATCCTCTGAGCAATGCCATGTGAGAGCTCATCCTTTCCTTCGTCGGTATCCTTACAGCAAGTGCAGATGATTGGGTTTAATTGCAACAGAGTGGTTTGTGCTGGGACTGCTATTCCACAGTAGGAGATTTACGTACATTGCATTTATTCAAAGGCAAAGGCCACTGTGATCATAATTACATAATTACATGGTAAAAGCAAAAATCCCCATTGTTGTTGTTAGATGCCATGTGTATATTTCTGTGTGTCCTATCGATATTGAGTGAATTGTCTTTGAGTGTAACCTCTCTTCCTCAACCTGACTCATCTTTTGCTGCTGTAGTGAGTAATTACCTATATTTCCCACAATGCCTTTGGGCAACTGCCAGGGAATGAGCATAATTGTGTTCCTATAAGCCGCAAGATGTTAAAGCATTTCCACCTGAGCTGGGGAGGAAATTAAAACTTGGCCAACTAAGTGACCACCACACTATAACACTCCCCTAGTCTGCATTTTAATGGCGCTTGAGGCCTTAGATAAATTATGGGTACATTTTTCTGCTGTAGTTTTACATTGTCTGGCAACACTTTCACCCATTAAATAAAAAGTTTTTACCTGAAGTAAAAAGCAAATTGATTTTAACACAAAGGTAACAATCACGTGAAACAAAATAGCAGGGTCAAGCAATGCAATCAGGTGAAATAGCATATGATACGAGTAATGAAAACAGAAGATGGTGGAAATAGTCAATATTTATGTACAGTACAGTTTTGCCAGTCACCCATTCACTTCGGCATGGGTTTCTCAATCCTGGTCTTGGTGACTCACTGCCCTGCATGTTTTAAAAGATACCCTAACTCCAACACACCTGATTCAAATGAATGGGTTGTTATCAGGCTTCTGCAGCGCTTGCTGATGAGCTGATCAGGTATGTCGGAGCAGGGAAGCATCTATAACATGCAGGGCAGTGGGTCCCCAGGACCAGGATTGAGGGACACCCTCGTCTTGAGGAACTTTCCAGTTGGAGGACAACTCACTCTACAAGTGAGCCACTGCTGCCCAGTATTGAGCACACAGGGAACGTTTGAACATGTTCAAAGATTAAACCCTGAAATAATAGAAACAAGGGCTCAAACCAACCGAAGCCATGAGCGATATGAATCTGGTGCGCTACAGTAAATTGAAAGTCAAGTAGAGGGTTTAACTTATCCGTGTGCAATATTATCCTGTGACCTGCTGTGTTAATGCTATTAAAAGTATAAAAGCCTCTATTATTGTTTTCACCTGGGGCCTCTCCTGCTCCCATACAAATCATATTTACGCGGCTTCTTGTTTCTCCAAGTGTGTGATTCATGAGTAAGACTCTGCTCGTCAAGTACAAAAACAGAAGATAAATGGATTAAAGGCTTTCAAAGCTTCCCAGTTCTCTACTAAAGTTTATTTGAAATACCACAGTAATAAATTCCTAAAGAGCGATGCTTGGGAAAAAAACGTTGCCTCTTCCGTGATAAATTTTTGTTTGCAATAAGTTTTGTGTCTATTCTGTGAGGTGTTATTTGAATATGGTTTGGGAGATTATTGGCGGTGTTATCGGAAATTATGTTGAGCCTTATCAAAGTTAGATTGTAATAGTTTCACATGTAGATGGTGAAACAACGTTGTGTTTTCCAGGTTATGGCTTTATTTAATTACTTCCTACAAATTAAAACATCACCATGACCAAACCATTGGTTTACTTTTCAAATTGTATCATGTCAATAGTCCCACTTCTCACTGATAAAGATGGGATTATGTGTTTAATACATGCTATCCTTGGTGCATTTAATTGCACATGCTCCATTAATCATTCTTTGCCTTTCTCTCCTTTCATGTGATGCCACGGCAGAGGCAGTGACACGGGATTAGCTCATGGTTATTCTGGAGAAGTGCTGTGATAAGTAGAACATGCTCAATTGATGGTTGCTTTTAATCTCTCTCAATTTTTCAGTTTTTCATGCCAAGCAAAGATAGTAGATGGTAGGACTGTATCCAGTAAAGGCACGTCCAATGCTTGCATGACCAGCCAAAGACATTGACAAAGTCTCAAGTTGTGTATTGTTGCATCTGCTAGAGACATTTTTGTCAGTACCAGATATCAAAGTGTGTCAGCTATCTCTTGACACAAGTGGCATGTAAACAGGGTTTTTTTTTTTTTAGCTCTTCCTTTTGAAATAAAGTGTTCTTATTATGGAGGGAAGTGGCAGCTTACTTTAATATTTTTCTCAATTCCTCAGCAGGATTTTGGAGTTTCTGGAGGTTCTGTCATGGAGGTAGTTCAGACCCACAGATTCCTTTAAAGCCATTGTCCTATTAAAAGGATCTCTGCTTTGATCATCAAAGGCATAACAGAATCTGAGTTGCACTCTGCTCACACATCTCTTTGCCAGGTACTGCATGATATAGCCCAATGCCATTCATAGAAGAAACTAAGTTAGACTTCAACTGCGCCACAGGATTTGGTGCCTCACAATGTTTCTAGCAGGTTTGTTGGGTATAACATTTCAGATTGTGTGGCACTCAGTCCAAGTTTGATGTAATTAAGTCTATTTTAACCAGTACAAAGAAGAGACTCCTCATTTAAGGTGTCAAACATCTCACAGGAGTGTTGCAGTGTAGGCAAACTACTGCTAGCTTTTACATTTACACCATGAGACACCTCTTGTGTGAGCTTCATAACGAACCTCCTGTTAGTTGTAGTGAGGATAATAAGAATGCACATTCCCATGACTGGTCTGCAGGGCACCAGAAGAAATGTGGCATTTGTTCCGTTATGCCTCACATGGTGGAACAGTGGCTCGTATCGTTGCCTCACAGCAAAATGGTCATGGTTTGCATCCCAATTCGACCAAGGGTCTTTCTGTGTGGAGTTTATATGTTCGCTCAGGTACTACAGCCTCCTCACACAGTCCACAAGCATTCAGAATTGGGGATCAGGTTAATGGATTGTATTGTTTGTCTCTGTACACTGGCCCCGCTATTGATTGGAGACCTGTCCCTTACCCTGCCTATGTCAGCTGGGATTGACTCCGTCTCCCTCTGTGGTAAAGCTGTGGTAAAGTGGTAGATAATGGATGGGTGCCTTGATACTGATGCTATCTTTTTGTCGCACAATTCATCTAAAAAAGTAGCAGCAGTACTTATTCTGGTTGACTTGTGACATTTCACTTAGGCTTGTGATGTGATGCATTGTACTGTTTTCCCTCTGTTGCGCAGTCAACCCCAGACAAGTGAGACATTGTTGAATCAATGGCACAGTAGGTGATTGGGGCCTCGTCGTCAAGGGTCATTTTATAAGATTAAGCCAATGTGAACAGAGAAAAGGCCACGTATTGTATTCTTCATGACTTGGAAGATCCAACCATATTGTAATATTTTCTGTCTCTAAAAGAAAAATGGGTTAGTAACAGGAAAAGTGGAAAAGTAAAGTCCATATCTACTTTGTGCCTGGCATTCATGTTGTTCAAGAGATGTGTGTTGTTTGATTGGCTTGTCTATGTCTCTTAGTCTCCTACATCGTATTCTTCTCAAAGGTACAGAAAGAATCATGAGAAACCAACAGCTTTCAGCCTAAAAATATGTTAATTATCTTTTTGAAACGTGTCAATCTGCATTTCACTTGCTGTGATACCTATTAAATCACAATACTTATGTAATTGGAAAACCAACTTGGCTTCCAACAATAATACTGCACTAATACATTCGTAGGTGAAATATGGAGCACCCCAGGCCTCTGTTCCTGGCTCTCTGATTTGTGTTTTAACTGAGCCTTCATGGTCACATGAAATGCACGTATATAATTACCTAAATTCACATTGAGTCCCACTACTGATCCTCAGCTGTATCTTTAAGAAAAAAACCAATTACCCTTCAGCCTTTATCAAATTATAGACCTTGCTCGTCTGAAAAAAAGTGGATGGAAAAATCCAGACATTCATTTGAACAAGTAACATACAAAACCCTAAATGTATATACCCCTTGAAAGCACTCTGATCTCGTTACCTTATTAAACCTTATAGTCCACCCCGAGCTCTTCACTCAGGATACAAGGCTTTTGTCGTCAGAGTGAAAAGAAGTCAACAGCCTGCAGAGCCTTTTCCCTCTCATGAACCGTTCGTCTGAAACAACCTCCCCGTCAACATCAGGCTGTTTGACTTCCTTCCGGGGTTTTAATTGAAATATATAACTCATATTTATTATTTCACTTTAATTAATCGGCTTACTCTTTGATTACCCTTTTGATTTACAAGTACATGCTCTCTATCCCTCAATTACTCCGTCTTCTTCACCCAGTTGTCTCCTTTTACTCATGCTCATTGCACTGGATGATCAGACATCCTAGGGCTTTGGGGATGTGGCAAATTTGAATAAAGCAGTTAAACCGAACATACAGCATACTGTTCTTTTGCACAATTCATGCACATCATTTTGATGTATTGAACTTTAGTTTTATTGCAATTGCAAAGGAAAATATATACATTAATATAATACAATTCGTAGTATAATTATGGTTTTCCATTAGCTAGAGCCATCCTATAGTATCTCCATATCATAAAAATGATAATGATGAGTCCTGCATCTGTATATGTTTAATGCTAGGTTTAAACTATACAGTGTGTATAACCACAGCCTATTATACTGCATGTACTCTGGCATAAATATTGTGACAGTACAAAGTAAAAGACAAGCTCTTTTGACTCAGTCTGGTTTGACAGCACCGAGCAGGTATTACTAGTCCTGTCATATGTCTTGATCTCATTTATACCTTTGCAGTGAGCTCAGTGGTGCCAGGCATAGTTTCTCTGAATTAATTAGAAGAAGGAAAAACTGTAAAGACTCCTCGCAAATTAATGTCATTAGTGAGAAGAGTTATGGTGTAATGATTGGTTCCCACGTCTCTGGACAAGCGAAAATGTGACGGAAAATGATGTGATGTAAGAAAAGGAAGAAAAGGTTCTCAATGAGAACATGAACAGAAAACGCTGAACAAAAGTGTGCTATACATGTGATTTATGCATGGGTCAATCACTGGATTGAAGGTATTAAAAATACATTGTACCAAAACCACTAAAATGTTCTGTCATACCACGCTGTTTTTAATGACTCGTCCAAAACAGACTGCAGGAATCATTCAGTTTGTGTGCGCTGCAGAGTTACACAACTTCTTCCCCTTCACTGTGTTAGTGTGATCAGTCTCTCAGCTGTGTTATCATACAGTTATCATACATCAGAATCTCTTACCACCCCATGCCCAATGTGAATGTGTTTCGGGGTGACATTGGCTTGATTTAAGATCAAAGGCCTTTGCACATTGGATGCGTTTTCTTTTTTTCCTTGCAAATGATTCGCTCGTCCAATCAACACAGCTTTCACACTGAGATTTCTTTTCCTCCGAATTCACAGCCAATCAATCACAACGAGTCTTGTCGATGACGTACAGTGGATCGCTTGATTGTGTCTGTTTCCCAAAACACAGTCAAGTGTGTGTGGAGCCTGCTCTTGTCACAGACAGACCATGATGCAATTTTTTTTTCCCCCTCGTCCCCATAATTTGACGTGCCAGGGAGGAAGTGTCACTATTCCCCCCAGCGTCCGGTGTGCAAAGACCTTAAGATTCAAACTTTTTGTTTTGTTCATATGAAGTGATGTACAGTACAAAATGACAGTGTGTTGCAGGGTAGTTGGGTAACAGAGACACAGTAAGTGCTGTAGCAGAAACTGACCTTGAAGAGACGCAAAATGTTGGCTACCATGATTGACACAGAGCTGGCAGATGCACCAATCACTCCCACCACTCTCTCAGGCTTAGTGATGATGGGCGGCCCTCCGCTGAGACACTTGACATCAGTCGAGTCTTTCTCAATCAGCGCCTGAACAAAAGTCAGCGACTGTTCCAGCGCATGGGTGTCCCGGGAACAGGTGTCCAGGATACGTGCCCCCAGAGTGATATTAGGCAGCAGCTCATTGTCATTATTGATTCTATCCAGAGCAAATAACATGGCCTCTAGCCTATGGATCCCTTTCTCCTTCTTCAGCTCCCCACAGGCTTTGCCATCATTCCCTCTCGCATGCACTGGGAACAGTCCACCCAGAGATATGTCCCCATCAATGCGTATTGAATTGATGTGTGTGTGGCCCGGCATTTTCGGTTTGGCTGCCAAGGCGATCAGGAAATAACAAGCCAGCAGCAATACTCTGGAGCAAACCCCTCTACAGCAGCCAATCCACACTCTCTCAATGCCTCCTCGCAGAGTCATAATGAAAGGCTAAATCAGCATCCAAATACAAATTTAAGCCCTTTGAAAATGAAAGAGGTGTGCGTGCGCATAAAGGGCATGCATATGCAAATGTCCTGAAGGTTAGTTGTGTTATTCTTCAGAGCACAGTCCTCTTCAGAAGTCACCTCTCATGGTTTCTAGCTTCGACACAAACTGGGTAATACTAATTATGCTGCCTTGCTCTCTTAATCTCTTACCCTTTCTTCTTTTACCCTTTGTGTTTTGTGTCTCTTGCTGCACCTTACAGTGGAGGCTACATGCAGTAAGTCAACAAAGCAGGGGGAGCCGAGACTGAGTCCACAGAATTCTCAAAACAGGTCTCCTCTTCTCCAGAATCACTTGGGTGCATATGGTTCTCCTTCAAGCAGGCAGAATGTGAAGAGAAGAGGCAGTGGGCTTCACCGCAGGATCCTGAAAAGAGAGAGGAGAGGTTTTCTGAAACACTGAATAAACAACAGAAAGAGCAACTTCCAGTGGACATAGAAGATGATACGTGTTTGTTTCCTGTCGCAGCTCCTACGAACTCCCGCTTATGTCGGCGAGTGGGATATAAACAGCAATGTCGTGCTCTCTTGACATCATGTTTCCAACTGCACACCACGTTTGCACCGGACGGTCAGAGTTGCCGTCCACTTTCAGAACTCTTTCATTCAATGTGAAATAATAACTTGACCCGAGCCCTCGACGTAGGAAATCTGTTCTGTGTTGCACCCCTGCCTCAAATGCTTTCAGAGCACTGCAATGAATTATTTCTATGTGCCTTGAGCATAACTGATTCGCTGCTGCTTGGCACTGTTCCATATGCTCCAGAGCTACACACTGTTCTGCACATGTAAATCCTCTCAAGTGTTTCACCAAAAAAATGTATGAAACACA
Organism: Solea solea; assembly: GCF_958295425.1. Lineage (NCBI taxonomy): Eukaryota > Metazoa > Chordata > Actinopteri > Pleuronectiformes > Soleidae > Solea > Solea solea. Next base: position 7,348,898 of record NC_081144.1, read on the forward strand.
AAGGTGCTAAATTAGGAGCACAGGATTCAGATAATAATAGAAATAATATTCATCCAGCATCTCCAACCCCTCATATTCTCTCTACCCTATGCGACTACACTGGTACTGTGTGTGCATACATTAAAGCAGTACTTCTAGTGGGGCGGGCCCCCCTGGGGGCGGTGGGTGGGGGCAAACCTCAGTTTGCCCTCAGTCGAGAAATATCTTCTTTTTTTGTCACCAGTGACACTTGGTCCGAGGCTTGAAACTGCAACGGTTTTTAGACTCACTCGTAGGGGGGGCGGGACCGCATTCTCAGAATGTAAACAGTGTCCGCCATCTTTGCCAACAGTTACGCTAACAGGACCAAGTTTCACTGGTGGGCACGTAACAAAGAAAAGAATGAAGATATTTCTCGACTCAGGGGAAACTGAGGTTGGGAAGCACAACTTTTCAAAAATACTACCCCTATTCTAGTGATACAAAGCTAAATACAAATTGGTGAAGTATTCCTTTAACTAGTTATGGCTAAGGTTAGGGATAATGCTTTGTTCAGGATGTCCAAACGGATGGAAGTCACTGCAGACGAGTAGCTACACAAACCAGCAATAACCTGGCTTCATCCACAAAGCCAGACTAATAAAGGGGTGGATGATATGGCCACTGGGGGAGAGGCCTGCAGTGCTGACTTCCTGCTCTCTCATTCACTGTCAGTCATCACACATACAGTATCTGTCAGGCTTTATTCATGCTGCTTTTGTATGCTCACATATAGACTCCTGCTGTGTTGTTACAGAGGACACAAAGGGCAACAACTCACTAACCGCTGTCAGACACCAATACTGTGCAGCAGTGGTCTGCAGTTATTTTAATGCAGATGGAGATGTATTGGCTGCCAGTGATGGCTCTTTTTCTTCATCTTGCTTGGGGAAACTATCTCAGCAACACATCGAGAGATTTGCCACAACTCGTGAATTATGGAGCGCTTTGCCATCCCCTAGTCACGTGGCGTCTTTATTTTTGTTTACTTTGGATATCAAATCAAATGATAAAGATGCCCCGCTCTAACGCTGCACACAGTGCCATGGTTCCCGTCCTGCTGGGAACCGAAAAGGAGGATATTTATATCATCCTCCACAGATCATCCATTTAAAACACAACATCTATAATGGAGGAAGGCCTTCCAGTCACTGCGAAACATTTAGTTTGAGGGGAAAGCCAAGAAGACAAGGTAGAAGATAGGGTGGTCTATTGTAATAGAGCTGCAAATGGATAGAAAAGCAAACTGCCAGACTTGCTCAAACGTGAGCCCCAGTATGTGAGTGTGTTGGAGTGACACCTGCTATTTAAGTAAAAGGCAACATACAAAGGGAAATGGACCATAATACTTATTCACAGTGCTCTACTTTAAAAAGATAAACATCATTTTACTCTGTTTACATTACTTTTTGCAGGCACTAATACCCAGAAATTATTATTTCAACCCCTGAACAAAGCAAAAACATACAGTAAACACGTTGAGTGTCGGAAAATCCTCTGGAAACTGAGTTACGTTTTAACCAAGACATCTCAAAAATAAAGACTTCCCTGACTCTTTTATAGAAGGGGTTGGACAGCAGTGCCCCTTTATTGTCATTCCTGTGAAACACTGTATACTCATTGGCAGCTTTGCCAGATGTTTAGTCATAAGGCCCAGATGGGCAGAGCAGATAAACATCAGCTGTCTGCAGAGAGTGGGAGTTGGGGGAAACGGCAGAATCCTCACAGCAGCCGTTCCCCCCTCACTGCGATGAGGAGGAACTCCAGCTTCCTCTGCACTCAACCAAATTCCTCTGCTGCTGGTGCACGCACTGCCACACTGGTGGCTGCACGCCAGGACAAAAGTTTTACTTCAGCAAACGGTTTTACTAGTGTGACATTACTCATTTGTAATGAATACATTTTAGATACAATATTTGCTTCAGTTTGTCGAGAATTTAACAAAGCAACCTTTTCCAGTATTTGTATACTTTCACATGGTTGAGTGGGAACCATTAATCTAACTTAATCACTATTAAAATCTGTCTCTTTGCATTCTACAGCAAATAAATCAGGGTTGCAACCATGAATAGCTTATAAAGCCATCTCACCAGTTAGCATCTCACACTATTAAGTACTTAAAAGTGGCTTAAAGGTAAACTTGTAAATAGAACACAGTTGTTACAGCCCGTTTTATTTCCTCTCTGTGTGTCAGTGATGGATCAAATTAAGGATCACGTTTTAGAAAAGGGGTACTTTGTGATCATTTGTCTACTTATTTCCAAAGCAATTAGTCGCCAATCTTTAGCTTTCTTTCTTCCTTTTTTGTTTTTTTAACCCATATTTAACTCCTTTCTGCTCCTTTTTCCAAGATAACTTTCACTTTCGGTATCTGGCAGTTATTCGACCGTTTAGGAATTACAGTACTAAGAAGCTGACGTGACAAACGTGTGATGCGCTGGTGAATCTCGTCTGTGATTGGACGGTCATTCCGTGGAAGTTCTGAGTGCTACCGTAATGACAAGTATATGAGCGCAAAGCTCTATTTCTCCACTTTCCGGTATCCATTCATCCATCCATCCACCTTCTACCGCTTTATCCTCCATGTGAGGGTCACGGGGGGGGTGCTGTGCCAATCTCAGCTGACACAGGGCGAAAGGCGGGGTGCACCCTGGACAGATCGCCAGTCCATATTTTTTGAATTTTCTAGATATCGCAAAAAGTCTAGGAGATGTGGTAATGAGAAGTACGCATGCCAAATCCTCTAGGCAACGACAAATAGACATATAGTATTTGTAACTGAACCACCAGTACTGGGGATCTGGAAAGAGACAGAATGCTAAAACAAAGGGACACATAACTGGCACTGTTCCACTATACAGTTCTAGCACAACTCAGCTCTACTCATATTTCTTATCTTTCTTTTTTGCTTTTCCATTAGTGATAGTACCTGGTATCTATTTTAGTACCTGCTCTGGCAAGGTTCCAAGCAAGCTACAATGTGACATCAACAGAGTGTGTCATCGCTGGAAGAGTCATGAGCGCGACACAAGAACCAAACCGAACAGTGCCCAATATCAGTTCAAAAGACTTAAAAATCATTTAGCAAGGAAATGTCTAAAATCTCAATATTTAACTGAAGAGTCTGCGGTATTTAGCGACAGATTTAGCAGTTCCACGCGGCTGTGTTGTGACGACCCCGCCTGCTTAAAAAAGATCCGCCTGGTACCCAAACCGTGAGAGTTGAGCCGTGCTGAGCCAACTAGTGCTAGAACTGCATAATGGAAAAGTGCCACATGTTTTTTTGCCTCAGACACAGTTTAGAAAGTTCAAGTCTTTTCTCTGCCAAATGATCAAAGATTGCCAGCAGCCATTCTAAATTTTCACCGGCAGCTCTCCAACCACCAACACAATGACAAGCAAATTCCCACAGAAAAGGCTGGTTTGAAGACAATCCAGCTCATCAACTGCCTCGCTGTGAAAAAAAAAGGGGTTTTATTTTGTCTTCAAGTCTTGTTTTAGTCTTAGCTTGAGAAACACTTCAAGTGTCAAGAAGAAAAAAAACATCACATTGATTATAACCATGTCCTCCCACTCTGAACCTAAACCTTCGTTCTGAGGTAAAATGCTGCTCTTAAGTCTCCAGAACCACATCTCAGTTATTGTTTATAGCATCAGACTCATCTTTAAAGTTGGAGCTCATTCAAGCAACAGCAGAGAAAGTCCTGAATTGCTGTTATTGTCTCGAACAAAACACCCACAGGTGCTGCGGCTGAAGCCTACGTCGACAAAAAAACTGTACGGCCAAGCGTAATCGCAAGAAACAAACACTAAATCTGGACAGAAAACAGGGGCCCCTGTGCAACTTTCTTTTCATGAATATTTGATGGGGTCATTTTAGATCTCTACTTCTTTCTCTTTGAATTCTAAAAATATAGCAACAGAGCAATCTAATGAGACACATCCCTCATTTTTATATCCTGTCATCTCGGCGAAGCCTCACATTGACATGAGTCTTGTTAATACTGTAAGTCCATCAGAGTGGAGCTGAGCACCGCCTGACAGGGATGTCCTATAACGTGACAGTGAACTGCTGTTTTGGTCGTTATGCTTCAGCAAAGGAGATACTTATGCCCAAAAGGCCAATGTGATCACAGCAGAGAATGGAGATAAAGTCCTGAGCAGAGCAGTTCCGTTCCACATGCCTGCAATGTCGCTGTTGAAATACAACTATGCTTCCTGTAGCTTCAGATTGATTGTTCAATCATATTTGTATTAACTTTGCTCAATGTTTTTTGTTTGTTTTTGTTTTTGACCAGGCTTCATTTTACCTTTATGTGAGGACAAAAAAGGAAAGTAGGATAAATGACATGCTGCGATTTTCTCCTTTAAAAGTCAGTTCTTTGCCTGTGTCTATTAATACAGAAGAGAAACGTGAGCTTAATTATTATTGGTGCCAGACTCGATCGATATAATGTTTATGCATTGTGCAGCGTAGGGATACACAACGCATCATTGCTGTTACGTGTTTTGCCACAAAATTCTGTTTTCTCTGTAACAGTTTTTTTCCAACTTCACTCAAACTTAATCTGCAGTCATCTGATATTTAATCATGCTAATTACTGATACTGACTAATTTGGAACGTTTACGTCGTGATTAAAACATATACCACTGTAAATCAAGTCCAGAATTTTGCGCAACATGTCCACGTTTAAATTTGAGTTTTGATATAATTTTATTGTGGAGAATCTGTCACTCCAGACAGTGATCAAGTTTGTTTTATTGGCTGCCGTGCATTGTTTTAATACATTGAAAAACAACAAATAATGAAAAGACAATGTAAGAAATAGGAAGCACAAAGATATATTAATGAAATGCCCTAGGCTTCTGCAGTGGCAGGCTGTGGACACTCAATGCTGCCTCTCAGCCTTGAGATCAAATAAAGAGCCACTGTTGGAAGAGATGAGTGATCTAAGGGGAGTGTACATTAAAAACATGTCTGAAATGTAGTCAAGCACTGATCTGCTGAGGGAGTTTTCAACATCAATAAAAGGATCAGGCAGCCAGTGATGTTAGGACAACATGTGAAGCGACTTTCCTGCACAGGCAATGCAAGATTCAGAATTCACGAATAATGCATCATGTTCTGAGTCAGGGTCACCTTAGCTTTGTGTGAAATGTTCCCTGTGATGAGTCATTTTCAAGGTAGTGAAGATAATAACAAGACAAAAAAACAAGGGAGCTTGAAGTGCTTGAAAGGAAATGGAGAACAGAGGCATGTGTGCGTGAAGCTTCATTACATGCATTGTAACTCTATAGTCCGGAACATCTGCATTCATCCCATGTTCATAACTGACATCAGACACATGCTTGTAAGATAATTCCCCTTTTCTCTACCTTTTCCCCTCTTGTCTTATTGTATGTGCGGACGGGTTGAGGGTTGTAATTTCAAGGTACTTGTATCATTAACAAATAAAGCTCATTCTGATCATTAGCTCTCACTCCACCAGAACTGGAGATATTAGGACCATTTCAGTTCTGCTCATTAACACTTTCCTCATGCAAAATGTAGATTTCATTAACAAAGAGTCTGTCATTCTGCCTTTGGGCTAACAGTGAAAATAACAGTGAAAATGCAAAATAGGTTTTTAAAAAAAAAAAAAAACTCTTGAAATAGACTAATGGCGTTATATATTAACACACCAAAACTCATTTTACCACGAACGTGGTGAGTTTAGGAAAACTTGTGTTGTTTTCTTGTGCCTCCGGGTCGTTATACTTACAACCCATAACGACCCGTCAAATTTGACTCAAATACTTTAGCAGTAGTTCACTTTAGAAATGTTGACGTGGCATGACATAAAACAATTTGCCAAACTGTAACATTAGGTCAGTTTTTTTTCTGCACATAATGTGCAATACAACATTTCTCTTTTACAGAAAACTAAAACAATATATATATACTATATAATATATTTTTTGTAAACCAGGCTGAACACAACTAAACTAAAAGAGCCTCTCTGCCTATAGTCTCTTATTCATGTCTAAAGTATCTTATTTAATCAAGGGTAAAAAAGAAAAAAAAATATTTAAGGGTGGTGGGGCCTTCCTTTACCTCTAATTTAATACAGTTTTTGATTATTTGTTTGCAAGAGACAAGGATAAGAAGTGTGTGTATGAGAGGCAGTGGAGTGAATGAACAACAGGCTGTCTGGGGCTTTGTGTGTGTCCCACTTTGCTTGAACTAATTTTTCATGTCGCACTACAGTTCACAACACACAAAGAGCCCTCTGTTGAGAACCAAGTGCAGTAGTTGGTAAATGGTTGGATCATACCGTCCTAAAAGTGCCAAATGAGATGGACTCAAGGTGGAAACAGTACGAGGAACCATATAAGTCGCTGCTTGTATAAATAAATCCAAATATAGACATAGATAGATACTTTAGGACAACGTGCTGAACACCCCAGCTGCTCGGCATGTGGCTCTTGATTTGGCGGGGTTCCCAACTGATTGAGAATGAATCCAGCTGATCGAAGAGATTGATAGACGAGCCATATGATGCTGGGACACTTCGATCCTTGAGATCAATGCGCTTGTGTCATACATGCTGGGATGAAGGATCACAGCGACAAGAATGACACATGCTGCAATATCAAATAAGAGAGAGAGAACCAACATTTGACTGTGTCTTTCACAGTGAGCGCTGTGTTCACAACGTTTAAAATGAAGTCACAGATGCTCATGTCAGCAAGCAGTCTCCGAAAGATTAGCCCACCATTCCCCACCCACAAAAACGACTTCATCAGGAGACATTCATATCAGTATGACAGTGTTTTCACTGGTTGCGGCCCTAAAATTATTATTATTATCATTTAAGGGTGACCTGGCCAAGAGGTCAGTTGCACCAGTGAAACAGTGGTTTGAAAGTGCAAACACGTTGACAGTTAAAGAGCAGCAGCTGGGAGTGCAGTAACAATTTTAAGATCACAAGCACAGATCAAAGAATTCCAGTTGAAAATGTGTTTTGTCATTTTGAGTTCAGATTGGAGAGAGTTTTCCAAGCAGAGGGGGCAGCAAAACCGAGCGCTATGTTCCTCCAGTTCAGTCTGAAAACATGAGGCACAGTCAAAAGAAAGCTGTCACAGGAGCGGAAGGCGTAGTGGCTTGTAGTTGTTTGCAGAAAGATGCATGAATGGGAGGGAACCAAACCATCAGAGTCGATACTTGATCTGGAACTGGTACTTGGTGGATGTATTGCTCCTAGATGGGTCGTAATGGTTTGGAAAAATATAAAAACAGATGTGATCTAGGAAAAAATATGTTATATCTGAAATGTATGAGGATGCACTTTAGCAATACGGGAATGTAAATGTTTTTGAGGGAGACAGGGTTTTGTACATTCTACACCGAGTGGAAATTGGACTGGTGGAGAGCAACAACAGAGCGAAAGCCAGACACTTCCTTTAAGCTTGATTACTACAATGAAACATCTCTAGTGTCCGCTGCACCGAAATCAAACAGTGGAAAGCAGAGGCATGTAAAGCATTCTCTGAATCCACTATATCTCCTCCCATGAGCAACAGCTCAAGTAATAGCTGGCTAACGGTGCTGAGCACATTTCAGAGTGTGCAGGGGAGATAGTTTTGTCACAGAAGGCAAACGCTCTAAAGTGCACCTTCCTCAGAAGTGGAAATAGGGGTGCAAAGGCGTATTTGTGAGGAATCACATGTTTTCAGATCACACATTGAGCTTCTAAGTATAGCTGTGGTTTATCTGTGCTCCTGGAGACAGAAGCCATGAATACTGCATTGCTCTGGTTGCTGTCAAAAGGGTTTCAATGTTGAGGCATGCTTGAATGGATAAGTGACGTTTTTATCATGAGAACACCACCGTTCACCTCTCTCTTGCATTTCTTTACATACAGATGTGGAATGCAGATGAGCCGAGTGCTCATATGCTACATTCCATTTAAAAATTCTCCATAAAGGTGGAACACGAGCATTCAGAGCCCCATATCTTTCGCTGAAAACTCCATACAGGAGGACGTGATGCATGGTTGTCTGCGACAGCCAAATAAGTCCCAGTTTGAAATGAGGTCCAAGTGTTTAACAGGGGAACTGGGGCGGCAGACTTTTTTTTTTTTAGTGCTTGTATCCGTTTCACCTGAGAGATCAGTTGTGCTTTACTCTTTGAAACAACGGATTTCTTTCAAGGCACAGAAAAGCTGGCAACCCAAGTCCTTTTGGTCCCACAGAGGCACAGCTCTGCCTCCCTGCCATGATTTTTACCGTTGAACACCTGGTGCTCATTTTAGTGCTGACACTGGGGGGATAATCATACATCACTCTCTGAGATGCTGTGTTTTCATGGAACATGGGGTGAACACCACACAGTGCTGATTTGTGCCAGATGGGTGTGTTTTCCACACCATTTACATTTGTCTCACATGGTGACACTTGGCACACGTGACGGCCAGATATGGCAATTCCACTTCCACATGAAGCAAACAGGGTAATAAACACAGTCGATTCACATAGCACAGCCTGAATTACAAAGTCTAATCTTTGACAACATTTGCAAGTTGCCCATTTTGATATCAGTGAGCTAAAATGCTTGAATATTTTTTTTTTCTTCAAGCATTCTTGCCGCAGCTTTAGCCACACTACAGCCCACTCCCATTTCTCATTTTTACTCCCATCTCTTGCACCCTTGCCACTTGGAACCAAGTCACAAGGGTGGTTGTTAAAATCTATCCTTACGATGTATGAGAGACCATGAGACCCTTCAAGAACATGATTCATCATCATGTTCAACTGATGTTGCCAGCTGTCAGCTGTTATATCTCCAACGCTATTGTGGATTATGGGAGATATGCATTTGTCTCCAGTAAAGTGAAGACGATGTCCGGAAATATCCTCAACACCTGGGAACACAGGTGGACCTCTTTATGGGATGTTCAAGAAACTGTGAACAAGTTTTGTTGTGGTTAGTGTCACTACACACGTGTTTCCTCTTCAGTAGGGTATGTATTTTTGTTGCGGTACTGAAAAATGGAGGGGTGGAGCTAGACCCACGACAGTCAGCTGATTGGGCGAGAGAAAGTTGCCACTCCCTCTTGACGGCTTGTTAAGACAAATATCCACAAACTGTGGTCTGTTGAATCGCATTATTCAATGTCGTTCATTGTCACGTTCATTGACGTGACCCTCGGGCACAGCGCACACACCGCCTACCAACTAAAGGTGCTGTTCTCAGTCCAAACACAAACCTGGCCAAGGGGGATCCAAACCGTACTGTACCGTACCAAACCAAACTGCACCATGATGGAAACATAGGGCTTAAATGTGCAGTGCTTTTGCCACAAATCTTTCTTACCCATTCACATCCTGCAGGCACAGCCAACTTTATTATCGTACCCGGCTCCACTAGTCGTCTCTTACAAGATGACCAACTTGTGACAGAAACATCACATTCTTTACATTCAGTTAATCTAAATCTAATTAGCCCTTACACGTCACCTTACCCCTCTACCTCAAGAATCAAGACACACTACACTTTTAAAATGGGGGGGGAGCTAAATGGCGCAATGAGATTGAGCATATACCTGTCACTTTTTAATCACTTTGTTTAATCAGCCAATCAGGATTTTGTGTAAATCCTCACACTTGTATAATGGCCTTTGTCAATTCACAGCATGCAGCATCCTGATTATTGTCAGGAAGTTGCAGCAACAGGGCCTTAGTAACACATTTCTCTCCCACTACACAGCACAAATAAGCCCTGATGCCATGTTTGTCTTCTGTAAAATCTACTGTACTCTCCCTATCCTCTTATATTAATATCTTTATCGCTGTATTTATCAGTTTTACTGTTTCCATCTTCACTATGATCATAGCTTTAAGAGGTTTTATTGATTTTTAATGTTCTTGTATACCCATTTACTACTTCTAGAGTGTCTGCAATTGTTGTCAACGGCGTTTAGTGATGTTACCTTTGCTGCAAAGGTAATCACCCCTACTGGGGACAGTAACATTAGACGTGCGGCGGCTCAGCTGCTCGTGGGATTGCCGCAGAGATTTGTGCTATTCCAGTAAAGGAAGGTAAATTGTCCATAACTATAAACTGTAATGGAACTCATGGTTAAAATCTTGTTAATGTTTAAATGCCTTTAAACACAAATTATACATATGACATGTGGTGAAAGGCAGATTCACGCCCTGGACAGTCCATCAGAAGGCCGATTATTCACTCACACAGTCACACCTAAGGGCAATTTAGAGTGTTTATTCACTGCATGTTTTAGACCTGTGGGAGAAAAGACACACACACACACACACACACACACACACACACATGCAAATTCCACACAGAAAGGCCCGGGGATGCAACCCAGCAACATTCTTGCTGTGAGGCAACAACGCTTGCCACGTTATATTCATATATGAAATGTTAAAAGAAGTTTTAACATATAGCGAAATGTGCCTTTTGCCTTTAACCTTCTGGATCCTCTGCTGGTTGCCAAGCAACTGATTCCAACCAAACGGAGTGATTTTTCTTTTTTTCCACCCAAATGCACTGTAAGGTTATTAGTTTGAAAGCCCCAATGATGCTCTTAGGTGAAGTTTGTTACCTTTGGACAGGTGTAACTGTTTTTTTTTTGTGTGTGTTTCCTCTCCTTGTGGAAACAAAAAAAAAGAAGTAGAAGAAACACTTCCAGTGAACAAGTGAACATTATGCACACAGCAAATGAATTCACACTCAAACATGCAGAAACTGGGCTGCAGTAAAGGCACAAAGGTACATTGACCCGAAAAACAAACAAAAAAACCCCACTGAAACCTGTATATGTTTTCCAAATAATTTCCCTTGCTCAGGTTTCTGTGGACAAGCTGTTCTCACAGATTACACTATGCTGTTGTTACAGTGACTCCATGGTACACTATATGCTGCTGCTGCTGCTGCTGCTGCTGCTGCTGCTGCTGCTGCTGCTGCTGCTGCTGCTGCTGCTGCTGCTGCTGCTGCTGCTGCTGCTGCTGCTGCTGCTGCTGCTGCTGCTGCTGCTGCTGCTGCTGCTGCTGCTGCTGCTGCTGCTGCTGCTGCTGCTGCTGCTGCTGCTGCTGCTGCTGCTGCTGCTGCTGCTGCTGCTGCTGCTGCTGCTGCTGCTGCAGCATCAGGCCTCACACTCCACAGACTTTATATCAAAGGTCTCTGTCAACATGACAACCAGAATGATTTCAGGCACATTGGGTTCCTCCTGCTGTCGTCTTTACTTGTTAGTGTATTATTAGGAGGTTGAGTAGAGAACAGAGTCCAGCATACTTAATGCCATCTGCCAACACTTAAATTTGTTCACGATTTGCCATTCATCTCTTGTCTGAGAGAACTATCCGGCTTCAAAGGGAACCCAGTTAGCCTTTGGTCTGCTGACATGGATTTAATCCCCAGACTAAAGATTATATAAAAGTGACCCCCCCCCCACACACACACACACACACACACACTCTACTTCAGCCCCAGTTCTTCGTCGTGTCAAATGTGCATGCTGAGTGGAACTGAGACCTAAGTACAGGAAATACACAGCAAATCAAAGGGTATAATGTTGTCATCGCTTATTCGGTTGCCAATGCAATCTTATTCAAATGTGCCACTTTTCTTTGGCGCTACAGTGAAACCAGCCTTGCAGCAGCTTGGAAACAGTATTTCTGTGAACATAGAAGCAAAACGACAAGCAAACAAAACATAAAAAGCAAGTTTTGTTTGTTGGTCATACTTTATATTACAGTACCGTATTAATATGGTAAATCATCTTCTTTTATGCTATTTTAATATTACGGTAATTCCATGTTAAATCTATAGTAATCACCAAGTAACATTTGACAATGGAACACTGTGTGAGACATAAGGGAACATGAATTTCAACTTTGGTAATGATCAATTTTTATGTGAATGTATTTCCCTGATCAAAAACATACATCCCTGACTACCAGGCTATTACTTGGATATTACTTTGGAAATAATAGTATTATTTTTATAAGCAAGCTCAAACTATGATGACAAAAATGATTACCATATTATGACACTGTTCTGTAACTGAGGTTCTCCTGGCGTTCTCTTCGTTGTCTTCCCCTCACCATCTCCTTCATGTTTACGTCGCCGTGACCAGTTGACAGTTTGATGTCGGTTTGAAAGAGGTTGTCCTTTTCATTAACTCCATTACGATCCTGCTGTTTTGCAGTCCGTCAAAGCCAAAGCCATGATCATCATCGATGCAAATACGCTTCAGTTGACTTTGTAAACACAATAAATCTAAAAATTTGACCTTTCGGTTGCAGAAGGTATTGAAGTGAGTGAGTCACCATCCATACAGAGGGTCTGGCACACTTGATTTTGTGTCAGTAGCCCTTAAGCTCAGCCGTGGGGCTCGTCCACTGTAGCCTCGCTGCTGTCAGAAGCCTCTCATCTGTGCTGCTACAGAGGCTGTTTATAGGGTTGAGAAGTAACTCCCCGAGGACTTTTCACTATATACACTCATTTCAAAGAGCTGTAAATCATTGGCACTGATCTACAGTCAGTGAAGGAGTTAAAAAAAAAAACATGGTGATGGCCTCTCCAGCTGTCTGTCAAAGCCATCAGAGCTCAGGGTCCAAAGCCAGACCACCAAACACAGTCCAATGGCTTTGTTGTAAAAATAACTAGAATCTAAAACGGAAAGAATATATGGAACATTGCTCATACTGTATTTTACCTTCCAGACATCATGATCTTTTTTGGATTTAAAATATCTGCACATGCAAACACAACTTGTTTTTGTAAATGTTGCCGTCTGCCTTGAGAATATTGTGGATTTTACGCAAAATTCTGTGAATAAGATGCATGTCGGACTAAAGCAATACATCAGGCATCCTCAACAGTTTTTTTTTTTTTTTTTTTCACAGCAGAAAATGACAATAACTTGGTGAGCTTTTAAAAATGAATAGTAATTTTGATTGAACTGGCAGATTAATCAAGAATAGCAAACAGAAAATATGAAATATATCTGATTCCAGGATTCTTCCTGTATAGCCTTGATGCTGTCAAATCCCTGTGTCTGAACTTCAAGGTCTGTGTGTCATAAACCCAATTTTTACAGGAATAAAACGAAGGCCCCTCAAATCCAGACTTCTGACATCCTAGAATTGTTGAAATACTCATTTCCCTCATCCCTTTGTCTTTGCAGTATATCCATATTCACTGGCCGACTCTTTACTGTGCATCTTGGGGTTTTTACAATTGAACACAACCTATTCATTATTTGCCACATCTCTGCTTTATTTTGAGATTTTCACAGGCTCTTTAGTGTTCTTTATCTCTCCCCTCAGTGTCTTTTGTTGAATTCTCAGCAGCCTAAGAGCACACAGCCCTCCCCTCTGCAGTCAAGGCTCAGCATAAAGCAGGCTAAAGCAGTGGCAACCGTGAAGATTTTCATTTGAGTGAATGTCTGTTAAGTCAGTGTTGTTGAATGGGGTAACACAATGTTGACTGAGCTTATGGCCCCCCTGATGAAACTATTGCAATATTCATAGACTTGCAGTCTCACAAACAAGGTTCCTAAAGCTGACGTTCCCCAAGTGCATGCAGCACTTCACTGCATTTAGCAAGTAAAAAAATTATATATATAATCTGCCGCAGCTTTATTTTAAAAGCGCTGAACCAGCAAAGGGCAAGTTAGAGAGAAGTCAAAGAAGCTTCGAACTTACTGCTGTCCTTCTTCAAAAATGCATCTATAAAACAAGACAGCAGTCATTTTTTTGGTCAACAGGTCAGTCTGAAATATTGTAGTGAGTAATGGTACAAGAATGACCAGCCACAGTGAATAATGCAGTGAGCGATTGAGAGCTGCAGGCAACTCACTGCACACCTTCAACTCCTCAGCTCAGGTAACCAATTACTCCAACTGCAGTTGGTGTGCAGCGTGCAGTCAGACCACAGCGGCTCACACAGTGATGTGGAAAGGGCCAGATACCGGTGGAGTCCTTAAATAAAACAATAATAATTTGTTTTACCCGCTTTCAGAGTGACACCACATCCATAACTGCCAATGTCGTAATCAAGCAAAGAGTCTGTCACTTTAAGTGAATCATGGAACCCGATTAATCGTTTCTTTCATCCTTTTTGTTATTTCTTGGATCAAAGGAGACGAGACAGACCATGTATGGGGCATTTACTGCCAACTGCATCTTAGAATTGGAGTTGGATGAGTTAGCACCCCCATAAAACAGCCTTCTGTGTTTAGAGATAAATCTTGGTAAGACAAAAAAAAACAGTTTGTGTCCCTCTTTGCGGCGACATAAAAACTCTCTTGATTAACTTTAAAGATGCTGAACTACTCACACACATCTCCCCACATAATATTCTGGGGGCTTGCCTCTGTCTCTGCAGACATCTTACATCGCGGAATTAAAAATTTTTGTTCCGCTAATTGTACTTTAAAAAATTAATGCCGGTTTTGAGAGCCAGTGCGCTGCGAGCATTCATCACTTTCTGACAGCTTCCCCTCAAGATTAAGCATTCACCTCCATTGCCAGAGGAGTACAGGGAGGAGCCCAGATGAGAAACGGGGTCATTAACTTGAGACTCCTCCGTGGAAATAGGTGTCTGATTGAGCAATCTGGATTTTCTGAGAAGAGAGACTTTGGAAAAAAGAGACTTTGATCCATACGAGGTGCATGTAAAAGATTTGTATGAGTATATTCATACTGGAAACTGCGTGACACTGTATTACTTGTCCTCCAGTAACACGCTGATCTTTTGGCTCCGGATGAGAAAAGAAAAGATGATCACTAAGCCCTTCAGGTGCTGTCTGTGCTAATCTAAGGTTCATTAGAAATACATTTATTTCACATCAGCTTATTGGTCCAACTTTCCACTGACACCATCTTATGTGGGAGATTAGCTGCTTAACAGTGAAACGTTGACACTTAAAACAAGTGCTTTAATTTTTCCCACTTTGCATGAGATGAGTCTCGAATTTCAGAATTTCTTTCCGCAACTTTTCTCTCAAACATTTATCAACTTTGTGGCTCTGCTTGAAAACTTAAAAACATCTAATGGAGACATTTTTCAACTGCTAATTATAATTCATATACTCAGCAAAATTTGTATAATCAGTACAATGTTGGAGCTGAAGAGGCATAATTATTAAACCAGTCTCCAGGACATAGTCCCTCAACGGTTTCCCACTCTTTGTGTTTGATGCAGCCAAGCCAGACTCTGGATGATCTCACTCAGACCTGGTATTAACATCCGTCCTGAGTGATCTGGTCACAAGTGGACAGCTGGACATGTACAGTTATCAGAACTGATAACAGAAATTACCTTCAGCGATGGTTTGGAGACACATGTGGCCACATTCTCTTGCAGTTGTGACCGTCGCCAGGACGCTTTACATACGACATTCTCTGACCCACTGCAGTTTCACGATGAACCGTATCGCCCAAGTCTTTTCTCTCTCGCTGCCTTTGGTTTGCTCCGATACACAAACACATCTATGCAATCGGACTGGATAAGATCCAGGTTAGACTTTCCATGTCCAGGCGTTCACAGAGGTTCTGCAGTGTCTGTATGACGGCAAACCCTACACAGATGACAATGAGCGCACTTTCCAGTCCAGTTGGTGGTGCGCTCTTGTGTTGGTCAAGTGACCTGCATGGAGTACGCATGCGTGAAACACTCGTTTAATTCTGAATGGAACCGTCGACGCAGAATGCAGTTAGTAGGATTTGGTCCTAAAGATGTCATCTTGTCCTAGCAAAAAGAAATGACATCTGAAATCTGAAAGAAGAAGAAGAAGAAATACTCTGTGTCGAAGTAAGATCCAATTACAGTTTGTCACAGGTGTTAATGCCAGACGTGAACCAGAGTTTGTCTTCCTGCTATAAGGTTGAGGGTTTGATGACCAGCACCTCCAGTCTACATGTCAATGTGTCCCTGGGCAAGACACTGAAGCCCAAATTGCTTCTGGTGACTGTGCACAATACTAAAAGTAGGGGGCGACGGTAGCTCAGCTCCTGACGGCTGTGCCGACAGTGTGTGGATGGGTATGAAAGATGAGTGATAGAAACATAGATGTGCAAAAGTGTGAGTGAATGGGTGAATGGCAAAACTGTAGTGTAAAGCAGCTTTGAGCGGTCGTCAAGACTAGAGAAGTGCTATATAAGTACAGACCATTTTCCATTTTGTAAAGCACTTCGAGTGGCCATCAGGACGAGAAAACTGCTCAATTAATACCAACATTTACTGTTTACTTCATTCAAATCTGACTATGTTGACCTCAGGTCTGCACAGGGCCAATAACAGTGCACATTCAGCACTCACTAACCAGCAACTCTACTTCCACATAGAAAAGATAAATGTATCTGCTCTATCTCTATTTTGGAGTCTGTCTTTTTAACCCACGGCCTTCTGCTGACTTTAACAGTTGCACACAGTCACAGCTGGAGGCTGACCGGCAGATAAAACTACTGTGCAACCGGCAGAGCTGTAGCCTTCCACTTGCTGCTTTTACTGCATGTGAAGGCAAAACCTTGATAAAACAAGGCACGTAGGCAGAGAAGAGATTAAGTAGATTTCCAACACATAATACAAGCCTTCTGGTGCCAAAATGTAAAACAGCCATTATAGTGACCATCAGTCTTCTAGTTACGTGTGTTATATTCAGGAGGATGCAGAACCTATATAGTGTATACGTTCAACTAGAATACAATAGGGGCAACATTAATCGATAGTCTTCTCATTGATGCAGACTCATCCATGTGATGCATCTTAGAAACAATTGTTTCCAACACCCCTGGGATACAATCTCCATGACTTTTATTACACAGACTGATGTTGGCGGGCAACTGATTAATTGTTTTAGCCAATTAAGTGGCTCCAGTGGGACATTATACAACCAATCAGACTCCGACTCTGGCTCTGATAGCAGCTGATGGAAATGCAGATCAGCACTCTGCATGGAGGCTCCACTAGCAAGCCTAGCACAAATGATGGCTCTATTTGTCAATTTTGCTCTGTGTGTTTACATGATTTTCTCCTAAAGATTTAAAGCAAAAACAGTTTAAAGACCCCATAATAATGTGGACCACTGCTGAATCCATGAAAGATCCAACATAGTGCTGAGCTTCGAGGTACTTTCAATGAATCTTGTACATTTCAATACTTATAATAACCAAACACCTTAGGCTGTTAATATATAGGTGATTAAACGCAAATTACATGTCATACATTCAAGAATTCGACCCCATAGTTCAAGGTATACATACATATGAATATGTTTACATTTTAGACCAGTCACATTATGTACCGTGGCTGCATTCTTGCTTTGTTTCCTCATACGCTGTGCAGTATATGCTCCGCATGTCTTGTTGTTAATAAAGGTCCTGTCAAGCTCGGGCTATGTTTGCCAGGGGGCTGCTTTGCTGTGCCAGTGCATAATTGTACAGGTCTCCCTTGTCAGCTCTCCAAAGCTCCCTGAGCTCAACGTGAGGCATCACAGCAAGAGAACAAGGGTCACAACCACGAGACATATCATTAATCACAGAATCTGTGAGTTTGAGCCTGGGATTATCTGTCCTGTAGGGAGGGCTGAGTCAGTTATGAAGTCTCCCTGTGGGGGCTGCAGCTAGAGGAAATGACAGTCTGCTGGTGCCTGATACACTCTGCTCCGGTCGGAGCAATCTGCAGAGAGGATGAAAGGGCTGGAACATTGATTTCAGTTCAGGAAGCAGGTGGCAGGAAAGGGGAACAGCAGCGAGTCAGAATAGTCTTTAAACTAGCAGTCTGTCCCCAGCTGAGGGAAACATAGTCATATAAAGTGTGGCAAAGCCTTTGTAGGTCTGAAGTTGAGATGATTGAAATCAGGTTCATGTCTGGTGATTATTTCTGCTACTATGTGTTTCTGAAATCAGGAACAGATTAAATAGTGAGGTGTCAGTGGGTGGGCTTCCACCAGCCTGTGTCAATGCACATTCTCAATGTGTCTGGAAGGAAATACAGATAAGAATGAAAGAAAAAGGCCTTAAATATTGTATTTAAGTTTGTATGCTGGAGTTGGGCGTGTCATGGAAAATAAAAGAGCAGGTTTAGAAATGACTTGACTGAAACACCCCACCCCATGACTAGTGACTATATACATATATATATATATATATATATAACAGCCAGTCTTCTGTTTCTGATCTTTTATACAACAATTCTTCTTTTTTTGAAACTTCTCCTGCACATTTCATTCCAGCTTTATACAGGTAAGCATATTCAGAGAGTTAATAATTATATTCAGAGCTCCTTTTATTAACGTACTGTCATTTTCATCAACTTACTCCTGTGATGGTGTTAGCGTTCCACCCAGATGTTCCTCACCTTGCTACTTTGCCACTGATACAAATAGAAAGAAATGAGGTGAGGCTGTTGTGAAAATTGAACACCGTAATAATAAAGTATGAATGCACATTGTCCCATAATACCCCAAATGCTGTCCAGCGAGGACATGCCCAGTTTTCTGACCCCAACCCCCTAAAGAGGGAGGGGACAGGGACGGATCAGTTGCCCCAAAGGCTGTTGTCTTAACCTGTGTGATTAACAGTGCATTAACAAGATGACAGGTCTTTGAACACATCGTGACTCTCACATTGCCACTGCATTATTAATGTCAGTGCAAAGACCCTGTTTAATGAGCCAGAACTTGCTCAGTGGATGTTGATTAGGGACGCAACGAGTATAAACGCTCACTCTTTTGAAAGGATGCCGACATTTTGCTTTTTCCTTTTTTTTGCGTGTGACATTTCCATCATCATCCAATAAAAAGATACAGGGTTTGACATGTGACTGATGTCTTGAGTCACTATTTAAATGGATGGGAATTGCAATTACTTGACAGTATTGCAGTTTAGCAGAAATTCACTCGAAAATCCCTCTCTGACAGACTTCACCAAATATCAAATCATCATGATTTTGATTTTATTGTTACTGCAGTTAAAATGCGGTAATTATGATTCCTACACATTTCAAATATTATCACAGTTACAATATTGGTCAAAACAAACTTATATTATCATGCAGCTCTACCTGAACTTTTTTTTTTATATCGCATGGCACGGCATGGCACGGCATGGCACAGCGCGGCTTGGCATGGCTCAACAGTACAGTGGAACGGCTAAATACACCAGACTTCTCTGTTAAATGTTAATATTTAAAAAAAATGTCCTTGCCAAATGTTGAAAATTAACGCATGTTTTGAGGATTTTTACGTCTTTTAAAGTGATTTACAGTTCCACGTTGTTCAGTTGACTCAGTGGCCGGCAGTCTGTTGATCATATTTAGCATCGGCTCAGCTCACTTGGAAATTGCTCTAAAAAAAGTATGTTAGTAGCCTAAGTAATAGATGTTGAATATTGTTTCTTAAAAATGTTGTCTTTCTGTTGCGATAAGCAACCACCGACCACCTCCTGACTCCAACTTAACATTTTATTGACAATCATGATAATAATTAAGGAAGGCACCCAGACAACACAAATCTCCACCAAGGTAACGTCAATACACTCTCAAATCCACCTCCAGATCACCACTAAAATCTAATTATTTCTTGCTTAGGCCATAACCTACATCCCCGGAGAATTTCATTATACTTTCATTATTTCATTATGCTTCACACAAACAGACAGAAAAAGGCCAAATATATAACCTCCTTGGTGGAGGTAATATAAAAAATATTTCCCAAAATGTCAACAAGAAGGAAAAAGAACTCAACTGTTGTCGTCAGTGTCTGTGTTGTGTTCACAGTTAATTTGGTCTGTAAATCCTGTAGATTTTTTTCTCTAATTATTGTGACATTAAATTCATTCTTTGACATTCATTATACTCCTTTTCTAGAGGGAACAAAACAACGAGAGAACATGGCACATTAAAAATAGAGACCCAGAGTAGTGCTGTTATTAAGTCTTACCACCAGCTCACTTATGTAAAGAGTGAAAAATGAAACCGCCCCATCACCTGTCAACCACATACATCTTTTTTTCTTTTGTAACATTTTGCAAAAGTTAAAAATTACCTTTCGTACATTAGCCCAAACATCATACTTTTTATTTCTTTGTATATATTTCTAATCTTTCACATGCAGCTCATTCTTGGCGTTAAATGCTGACATGGAAATGTATTTGTCCAGCATATTTATTTTTAGTTTTTTTGCCCACACAACATTTGTTGAAAATATCCATACTCATTCAACAATCATATTTTCCGTGAGATGTGCACATGGGCCGTTTTCCAAAAGACTGATGAGAAGTGGAGACCACTCCTCAAGGACAAACACGCATGAGAATATTCATGATTTGTTTAACAGATGACATGCATGTGTTGAGTTTGTGTGTGCGCGCGCCAGCATTTGCGGCTTTTATCCACACGGTGCAGTTTTTGAATCTGCAGGGATCCATTTTCCTACTGATTAAAACAAGATAGATTATTTTCCAGTGCTGTCACCGAGTCTTTATACGATGATATATCTGTGGTCATATGTGGCCTTCAGCAGTGTGGTCGGTTTATCACAGCTTCCTGACGGCACAGTCACACGACAATCCAAGTAACCGGGTTATCTTTGCTTGTCTTAGGTTATTAAAATGATCGCAACAAGGCCAAATCATGCGTGGCATCTTAGCGTCTCTGCAGTTCTGACAGGGGAGGAGGAGGAGGAGGAGGAGGAGGAAGAGGAGGAGGGAGAATCATGGCCATGATAACTTTCACTGTCCGACATATCGATATCAGAGGGCAGATTGCAAATCATTCACAACGACATCACATAAAGGATTATACTCCATGATGAGCATCAGTGTGTTGCACATTTATTTCTAATGTTGCTAATTCACACACACACACACACACACACACACACATTCTGGAATCCCAATTTAAACCCATGTTAGACCCATTTATTATTATTATTTTCATAATGCAACGTAATTCAACAGAATCTGTGCATTGGAGCAAAAGCTTTGAATTCCAAACAATCATAGTATCCGGGGAGAAGGTTTTCAGCACAGTTCAACAGATGAATTCATAACACAACAATTGATTTGACTGGCTGTTATTATCCATTCACACAGCGGCGGCGTGTTGCGACAAAGGTAGCAATTAGGAAACGCTCTCCTTAAAGACGAGGCTACATTTCTGAACAGCTCTAATTACGACAAAGAATAAAGCTGTTCTGTCGGTGTTGCCCCTCCACGCTTTGGTTACTGCTGTAAGGGCTACAGAGGATTCCACATTACAGTGGTCTCTTTAATTTCCCTACATAATTAGCCTAACCAGAAACGCTCTATTCTGGTTATTGTGCTACAAAGTTGAAAAAGGAGTGGACCTTTGCTGTTCTTTGTCTTTTTTTTTTATTGCCGAGCTACTAGTAGCGGTGAAGTTCCGAGACAAGACGGGCACCGTGACAAAATGACACAATGCTCCAAGTAGTGCTGTTTGTCTCTTTGAAGTGAGGTTGTTTAGTCATTCTCAGCACTTAATGGTTTCTCTTGTCCTTAAGCATATGGGCTGCAGTTAATTTTCCTTCTCTTTTTTTCTCTCTCTCTCTCTTTCCACTGGACACCGGAATCTCACCATCAATCTCAGTGACTGCAGCAGATGGATCAACCATTCTGTGGTAGACACAAACAAACACAAACACTTAATGCTTGGCCAGTCAACCAGCTCACCTGATAGATTTGCAGGTTTAGAAATGTGTGTGTGTGTAGGGCGCGTACATGTCTGTAGCAGGCTGTGGGGACACATTTTCCTGTCCTTCCTAGGATATTTTGACCTTGTGAGGACTTTGTGACTGGTCCTCACAAGCTTTAGGGCGTTTACTGGGTTAAGCCTTGGGTTTTAGGGTTCCGTTAAGTTGTGATGGTTGTGGTAAGGGGCTAGGGAAGGCATTATGTCTATGGTAAGGCTGGAAAATGTTGAATAAATATCTGATTGCGATTGGAAGTGGATATTTTTACATTATTATTCTCATTTTCATTCAAAAAAAAAATATTTAAAATGATTAGAGTGATATTTGTGCAGATCTGTATAGATCAAAATAGTAATGGTCTATGGGTGTCCTATATAAGAATGCCATACAAGAATGTGTGTGTGTGTGTGTCAATATGAGCATATGTTGGGGATCTGTATCTCTCCTGCACAGGCAATTACGCATGTGTCTACATACAGAGTCCATTATCTGATACATGCTCCTGCATGCGTCACAAGAATAAATATTTGTTTTAATGAGATACGCATCAGAATGAATGCAGGTGGAAAATTGTGTAGTGAATTATGAAATTAAAAAAAAATTGTCGCAGCTTTGGAGGATTTTCTTTTCTAACCTTTACCACCTTTCAATGTTGTGATTGTTTGAAGTGAGTGTGTTTTCAGAGAACAGCAGGGCATACACACACACACACACACGCACACGAATATAGACGCAAGAGACTGTGAAGAAGGAATGAACGTATCAAAGAAACATATGGATATTGATATTTTTCCACGTGTAATTTGTCTGGAATCTATTGTTCTGCATTAACGTATCTTCAACTGAACCATAAAAAACATATTGTTCAATACACAAACACAGCCAGGCTCTGCACAAGCTGCAGGTTTTTGGTTCTACAAATATAAAATACAAACAATTTGTGTTGGAAATATTAGAAAATAAATACAGCGATTGCTCACTTCAAGTACTTTTAGGTTTCATGTATGATTTTGATCGTCAACTATCTGGATATGAGACGGTTATTGTTGTAAACAAGAGAATGAACATTGGAAATAGGCTCATGTTTTTCTTCTCCCTAATGAGCTGCAAAGCAAACCAAAAACCACGATCCAGACACTGCAATACAATCTTGTTGAGGCTTGTTGAACCGTTGCAGCCCTGCAATATACAGTGTAGTCGTGCTGTAATATAATCCCTACATAGTATTGATCAAAGTTTCCACCAAATGGCTTTTATTAAATTCCACCTTCAGGGTTCTTACATGGAATTAAACATGCAGTTCTGTGTGTGTGCGTGTGTTTGCGTGCGCGTGTGTTCCTGTTTGAGGCAGCATGGCAGTTTTGTCAACGGCATCTTGACAAGCTGTCAGTTCTAAGTTATTACATCAAATTTGGTGATGATAAAAGTATCCACATGAAGACATAAGCACCTGTGTTGTATGAGTAAATCATAAAAACAGGAACTACCACTACAAGCTTGTCATGAGGGAACTGCATCTTGCTTGTGCTTCATTTTTTTTTTTTTTTTTCAGTTGCTCAATTTCCGCCCTTGGTTGATGCCCAATGGGTTTGGAAATGTGATTGAAACCACGGAACATACATTCAGCATCTGCTGTCCCTCCATAGAGACCAAATGCTCGCTCTGAAACTTAAATGTTTCATCAGATCCTGTGCTGGAAGAAATCACAAGCACGCGGAGAGGCTGCGGAGGAACGGGAGCGTTTTCAACATGCTGCCGAAGCACTGGGGGTGTAGCAAGGCATGCGAGAGAACATTATTGACATGGATTTCTGGTTATTAGCATACTGACATTTGACATTAGAAGTGAGAAGAGCAGAGAGCTAATGCTCTCACAGTGCCATTTCCCCATGGAGCTGCGTGATGAACTCTGATAACCCCTTTAGCTTTTCTCATCTCCTCGAGTGGTGCTGGAGTGAGGGGTCGGGTCACTTCCTTATCTCTCACAGAGACACAAGAGGATGGAAACGGGCAAACAAGAAGAGTGTTTCTTGTTCTGTACGTTCTTGTACTGCGCTGGTTTGCAAGACGGCTTTCAGATTATTTCTGTTTGAGGCACAGAACAATGCTGCTTGCTGCTCAACAGAAAAGACATTTTGCTCTAGTTGCTCTTTCAAGACGTTCTCTGTTGTCGGGGTGTCACATTGTGTACTCTGTCGGGGCGAGTGTGCTGGTTTCATTTCAGTTAGGGATAATGCTTTGTTTAGGCTGTGGGTGTGTAACTCAACAATTCCCCACATTTGTCGGGATCAGCAAGTAAAAGGGGGACAATGTGTGGTTTAGATATGTGACGAAGGTTTTCTTAAGGAATTTACACGGACATATTAATGACAGTTTGATCAGATGTAAAAATGATAACATATAAACATTGTGTACTAAAACATACCATCCATCCATCTCCGACTGCTTATCCTCCACATGCCAATCCCAACTGACATAGGGCAAAAGGTGGGGTCACACCCTGGACAGATCATCAGTCCATCACAGGGCCACATACAGACAAAATAACTATCCACTCTCACACCTACAGTCAATTTTGAGTGTCCAGTTTGCCTAATCCCTAAATCCGCCTGTTTTTGGACTGTGGGAGGAAACCGGAGAACCCGGAGAAAACCCATACACACACGGGGAGAACATGCAAACTCCATGCAGAAAGGTCTTTGTTCTGACCGGGTCGTGAACCCATTAAAAAATCATTAAAACATACCATTGTCAGTATTAACAGTTTACTCAACCAATCCAATTCCAGTCGAGCTCTTAAATACCTGCAAAAAACGGAAACTTAAGCAACTTACATGCCCAGTTACAACGCTCCCTGTTTAACTGTCTGCAGTAACTACCCGTGAACCTACATTAGCACATGTATAATGTGCATTTTTATGGACAAGTGAGTCATTTCATGGTCATCTCATTTACTGAGCTCCGCTCACTGATATGCATCGTCGTCATCTCAATGGCTGACATGAACAGCGATCAGATAGTCTCAAATATTGTCACCAAATATGCTGCCAGAGCTTTCAATCGCGAGGAAAAAAAAGGGGCAGATTTCAGTGTAATTTCAGAGTCACTTTAACTGCCATTATCCCAGGGGACTGACTCTGTGAGTAGTTATTTCCACAGACCTCTTGCTGACATAGAAACACTTGAGAAGAGTGAGCATTATATATGCGTTTTGAACAGACAGATGCGTAGAGACCTGTTAAAAATCGGGCAAGCAATCAGTTTTTAGCGCGTCTTGAGTCCCTGATGCATTTGCCTCCTTTTTGTTTTGATCCAAGATGCATGACGTGAAGAGTAAACTGAGTCTTCGATGAGAGGTGTATGTTTATATGTGGCTTTTTACATTTTAGGCAACATTCACGCTACTCCATTTTCATTTGCAAACACATACCCCTGCTGTGTTATGCCAGAGAGTTTAAAAACATTGCCGGCTCCTTTCCATTTTTCAATTAAAAACTCTGGGGCCGCATTTTTAATATTGGCCCTTCGGAGACAACGCCACCTGCATTTTTTGAATAAAACACTTACTTTGAGATTGAGTTTCACCTCGTCGTCGCTCTGAGGATAGAAATCCTTGTCCTTAGTTTATTTCACCATTGTTGTTTTTTGTTAGTAATACTATGCCAATAACTACAGAGGGGAGAATTAACTTCCTGTACCTGGATGGTCACATGATATATGTTTTTAGGTGTGTGGATGCAGATTACCTCTGGAACATATGAACATATGTTCATTTGGATGCAGATTGTTGGAGTGTGGATGTAGACTTACTTCATCTAGTCACACAAGACTTGGTATAGCTAAGCACCAGCCCATAATATAGACATGTACTGTTCAAATTTGTGCCTTCTGAGATCAAAGTTCTTGAAAAATCACGTCTGACCTTAATGCTTAATAGCTTTTTGAGAGGAGTTTTCTAAATATCGGTGAACATGACCCAAAACGATTTGACTAATTACCTCCTCCTCTCCCCTCATCTCATAATCCTCTCATTGAGATCACCACGTATAATGTGGAAACACTAAGCCCGTCATGACACATGATTTGACATACCTGGATTAGACTCTTTGTTATCCTGTTTCTAGCTGCAGGAGCATTCTCATGCTCGAAATGTTCAAAGAAGTGGAAAGAGGATCCTTTGGGAGCCGCTTTAAGAAGCTCTGCGGCTCTGCATCTCCACAGCACGCCATGCGTTCTCATGGCACACCGTGTCTCAGAGTGTGCACAGCTGAAGAGCACTGTTGCTTTAATATTTGATATTACCAGCGGGCTCTCCACTGTGACGATCAAAGACGGAGACAACCTTGAAATGCCTCCTTCAATTTACACGTAAAGCAAATCACTGAGAGAAAAGTAGGCTACCACAGAGAGACCGTGCATTAACACAGGGAGAGAGAAGAGATAAACAGTGTGTAGACAATGAGTTGTGTCTAAGTAGCGGGGGGAGGTTTCACAAACCTGGACCCCATAGTGACAACTAATTAAAAGTGTT
This sequence comes from Solea solea, assembly GCF_958295425.1. Classification (NCBI taxonomy): domain Eukaryota; kingdom Metazoa; phylum Chordata; class Actinopteri; order Pleuronectiformes; family Soleidae; genus Solea; species Solea solea. The sequence continues at coordinate 7,375,172 of NC_081144.1, forward strand.
AGTCCTCACTTTCGAATGCTATTATGAGCAGCTTTGCTGCATGTGGTGTTGTGGCTCTGGACACAGTTTAAAAGACGTGCCTGTCCTTCGTCCTTATTACATGAACACTTTTTTAAATGTGATTTAAAATAGGATTTTTAAACTGTAGAGCTCGTCTTTGTCTCAGTTCATTGTCTTCTAATAACTTTCATTTTCTAACAACGTTATTGCATCGAACCCTTGACCCACCGCACCTCTAGACGAAGCTCCACTGGTGGATACGCACAAACAACTTCGCTCCTGACGCTCCAGACACCGAGTGGTGCTCAATCTCAACACCGCTGTCACCTCCTGTCATCATGTGTGTACTACGCTGCTTTTTGATATCACACAAGTGCAGAGACACATTAACACAGCACCTTCATGCTTGAAAAGCCACAATATTTACACACATATTTACTGCTGGTCTATTCACACGGGATTAGCATTACCTGGGGTAGTTTTACCAGACCATTTTAAACCCAGGTAAAAGTCACCGTAATCTAACTGACAGACCATTTACCATACCTCCCCATTTAAAACTAATCCATCTAGTTTTCCTCTCCCGCACCTGCCCACATACACACACACACACACACACGAGTGACTTCTGATCTTCTGACAGTCTAAAGTCTTAATGTAGTGTTACTTGTCCAGACTGCATTCAGAAAAATTGGAGCTGTGTGGTGAGCAACACAGCATTAGGTGAGTTTGACAGTCTGGCAGTTGTTGGTCAGGGAGCGCTTGATTTGCTGATGGCGGAGCACACGTTTTCAATATCGCACAATCAAGCCAAAATTTGCGATCTTGATTAAGATATGACTGTGAAGTCCTACTCAGCATCCAGGTTTATTTGAGTCAGGAGTGTCCACTTCTGAAACCTCTGGGTGTTTGCTGCTGTATGAAGCTGCCTCGCTTTACTCACGCTGTGTGTTGATTGCACTCTACCTGCTTCTGAGAAACGCCTTAATTAGCCTCGTGTGAACTCATTTGGCAATGGCTTGAATGTAACATTTATTTTCGCTTATGTTGAACAACACAGCTTGAATACTTGCGCTGTTGTTGCTTTGTGTTTTTGTCTGTTTAGATTCTAGATACGGAGGAGGTGGGATTCTTTATCCTTTTATGCTCTGCTCTCCCAAACATCTCTTCCAGGTTTCCTGTGGTTGTGTTTGAGGAGCTCATGGAAGCAGTTTGACTGCATTCTGGTGTGTGTGTGTGTGTGTGTGTGTGTGTGTGTGTGAGAGGGTGTTCGCTGAATCTGCTCCTGTAGTGTTGTGTGGCACTAAGAAAATCCTAATCTGTGGCTGCTCTCCTGCAAACAACTGACCATTTATGACATTGTAGGTTGAGGCTGGACAGAATTGTAGCTTAGACTCTGTGTAATTTAAACTGGAGATAAAGAGGCTCCAGAGGCACAGGTTTAGTTTGAAACAATGAACGCACTTGTACTGTGACGCAAACAGCCATTTAAACAAGTTCTAAGTGAAATATCTGTTCTTTAGAAATCTGTTCCAATTTGTTCCACTTTTGGATTAGATTTTTGTATTAGCTACTGTCTTTCTCTTTGATTTGACATTTGGTGACTTCCTGACTTGCTGCAACACTTGAGTTTGGTTTTCACTTTCATTTCAGTCGCCTGAGTGGCTGTCTACGATGTTCTGATTTAATTAGCTCAAAGTTAAAGACTTTTTTTTCATTGGATGTCTCAATTATTTTTCTCTACCATTTTTATTGCAGTGCAGTTAAATAGTTCTTTACCAAACACTGTTATTGACATTTTGAACTGTGGTTGCTAATTAATATGTAAACCCGCCTAGTCTTCCCACTTCATGATGAAATATACTGTGCTGTATTGTAACTGGTGACTGATGGTATAAATAATTAATTGACAATGAAATCTAACAGAATATTGTCAAAGGTTAGCTGCGTTCATTTATGCAGTGTTGATGAGGAGCTACAGGGATTAGTTGACGTTGTCAACAAAAGTGACAACATGAGTTGCTGCCAAATGTTAATGTCGATGATTGTCTGTTACATCATCTTTTTCACATTGTGGTGCTGACCAACTTTCTTTTTTACCGAGTGACTCATCTGGCTTTCTACCCATCACTGTTGAGAGCGACAAATGTGATGACAGACGCTTAAGTGTGACGCCTCCACTGACTCTGTTAGCTCCACACACTCCGCCAAGAGCCGAGTTTTCAGATTAGTTTGTTGCTTCGCCATAATATGGTGTAGAACCCAGAATACTTTCACATGCTGCTTTTCAGATGGTTTGGTGCCATGAGTGTGTTTAGGAGGACAGTTTGGCTTGGGTTTTAAGGTTATCCAATTGGTTGATTCATTGTTAATTAATCAATGACGAGTTAGTTGCAGGATTAGGTAAATTGGAGTGTGAGAGTGGGTGGTTGTTTATGTAAGTGTCCCTGTGATGGACTGGCAAACACAGCCCCCCCCCCCCCCCCCCCCCCCATGATCCTCATGTGTAGGATTAAGCGATGTTTATTAAGCTAATTTTCTATGGAATTAGACAAAAATATTGTATTTTATTGTTGGAAAAGACACTTGTTCTTTGCACTCCCTGACTTGTTCTTTGCGCTGTGTTTTTTTGTTTGCGATTCTGACAATGGGCGGGGCTTAGTAAGCTGCCTGCTGATTGGTTACTGAGTTTTGGCCATGTTTGGTTTTCGGCCGAAGGACTTTAAACACCAAAACAAAACAACCGAAACTGGACGTTGTGATGACGCAAAATCTGTGGCCAACACGAGCCTGTCTATTCCCGCTTAGAGTCCGTCCAAGGTCAGTTTGGAACACCAATAAAACGGTTCCAACAAGATGTGAGTACACGGTGGAACAGCACCTATTAAATGCAAACTTGGCTGCATACAACTTAAAAAGTGTTGTTTGCTTTGAGACACAAATATACTGTAATTCCATACTTTTCTGATTACTAAAGAAAAGGAGCAAACCTATAACAGGATTGAAATAGAGTGAAAGATGGACAGTGGACAGGGCAACCTCTTCTGTGTTTTGACTTTTAACCAGAACATGCATCTCTGTGGCATGTCTAAAAGAACGTGTGAACTGTGTACAGCCCTCCAAAAGCTCCATAAGCAGAAGCTTTATCCTAATGGTCCCTCAGGACTCTGACCCCAGTCCTGCTGTTTATCCTTTAACAGACTTGAAACAAGCTGAAGCTGCTGGATTTCATAAACAAACAATAGAAGGCCGTCAGTTAGTAAAAGCGAGGGGTGACCAGATTACTTTAATTAGATACAAAAAAGACACATCAAAGCACTACTCAGCAGAACAACTCCCATTACATCGCGACTGCAGAGCGAAATTCCCTGGATGAGCATAATCGACTTTGTTGGTGGCAGATCACTTGATGTTAATTTGCAACACAAGATTATTATTTCATTGTTTTTTTGAAAGCATGAGAATAAAAGGAGGCAGTATAATGTTTTTTTTATAATGTTTTGTAAATGCATCTTAAAACTGGACATGGCGTGATTCCCTGAAGTGTGCTTGTGGTTAATGGTTTTAACTGCACTGCAATTTTTAATCACTGTAGGCGGCCCGGTGGTGGAGACAGGTGACAGACGAGCTCGGGCTCACATTGCCCCATCACTGCAAACCGGTGTAGCTGACAAGTGTCACTGTGCCGTGCTGATACGTTTCCCACAAACCACAGCGCGGCCGCCTGCACAAACATACAGGACTGCAGTCGTTTCTGCAGACTCTTAGTGATAAAGGTCAACGGAGAATAGACAAGCAACCTCACATCACACCCATGTGAACCCTTTTAAATCTGCGGTGTGGTATACTCCTGTTCTTTATAAGACAACAGTGTCTCTTGCTTTTGTTTGGATGCCATTTTCGCTCCTGATCATTCAATCTTTTATGAAGCTTTGGGGATTTAGAGAGCAGGCGTTTACACTCCTGTGTGCCTGCTCCTTATAAGCCGAGTTTCTCTTTCTTGGCACTCAGTCAGAAAAGAGAGCACGGTCCCTTGTGCCGGCATAACCCCAGGCGACAAGCGTCATTACATCACCACTGGCAAAGTGAAAGTGAAATATGCAGCAAATCTACAATAGCAAAATAAAAAATAAGCAGATACTACTGCAATGAAATATACCCTGTGGTGTGCCAGGTGTGACAAACAACACTTAGAAATGACAGTGTTCAGTGGGGTGTGGTTTAAAACAGCTGGATATGGTTAAATACAGGCTTGTGTGCTTTACTGCAGAACATCAACCTGCAGATGAAAATTAGCCTGTTGGCTACATCCAGCACATTTACATCAAATCCAGGTTAGTCTCGTATGGTCATATTTATCTTCACAGCGCTGTGATCTAGCTGCACACATTAGCATCCAAGCAGCTAGAGGGGGGAAAAAAAGAACAGTCTGTCTTGTTTGTATGTTTATTCAAACCAATTACAATTGTACAAAGCGACGCGCAGCCGGATGCAAAACAGTCATGCAGAACTAGTTTTGGTGGAACATTTGCACATGAGGGAATGATCGCAATTCAGCCGAAAGAAAACGGCACAAAAAACAGTAAAAGATGTGCTGACTGAGCCGATGTGTGAGCTGACTCTAATATGTACACTCTCATATTAACTGTAGATGGTGGAGTCTTTTGGACCCCACTACAGCCTTCTTAAGCTCTACTATATATCCAATGGTCTGTGCCTCATCCTGTGCCTCATTATGACACTCATTAGTGGCTGGAGTTATGCCGCTCTTGCAGATAATGTTCGCACTTCTGTGTTCTTCTCTTGATTTCTCATCGGATTTATCATGAAACAGTGAAACAGCTCATTTATAAAACGCTAGAACCGGTGGACGTTTGGTGTTTATGGTTAACTGATCATCAACTGGAGCCATGAATGACGTTCATTTATTTCAGTTCAATAAGAATGTCTGATTGTCCATTTGTGTGTACAGCAGCAGGGACGCAGCTTTTTCCAACACAAATTACTTGCATGCACATCAATAGAAACTACTTTATGAGTCATTAAAAGCCACCACTCCTCTCGCTTAGTTCTCCAGTTCTTAGACTGAGACAGTTGTTTCGGGGTTAATTATGTGTACTGTCCCTGTTAAATACATACTGTGAATAAAGGAAATGTCAGGGACAACTCATCAAAGTCTTGAAAAGTATATTGCATGTGTGAAACAAGTTATTGCAATCTATTTTTGACTCTAGAAGGAGCTGCACAATGTATAATATATAATACACTGCCTCAAGTGAGGCCCCTCAGGAGTTGAAGGGACTTGAGCTTATTAACACTTATCATGATTAGAATCTAATCAACATGTGAAATACAATATTTGTCACTTCCAGATACCTTGTGTTTGTACCTTTGTACATCCACAGTGATCTGTAAGTTATAATGCACGTGTGTAAATGGTAAACTTTGGCATAATAGTGTTGAAATTGCACTTATTTATCTCAGCGAATTCCAGGTTGTTCATAATATGTTGTGTGAAAAGATACTTCCTTAAATGTAAAACAAAGGGACACATTTGGAGTTCTGGTAGTAGTATAGGTTATAATTTATTTTACCTGTCCGGCCCACTTGAGATGCACGTGGCACAGAACTAAAAATGTGTTTGACACCCCTGGTCTAGAGGCTTGAGGCTTCATGTGTTGACAAGTGCTGTGGGTAATGTAGGCAACCAGATTTCCATCAGAAAGAAAATGTTGTGACAAGACGATATAGCAACAGCATTGGCTTTTAGCTTTTGTTGCTGTTGTTTAACAGCAATAAACAACATGCTGGTGTTTATTAATTAGAACAATTACCTCAGACGAGCAGATTGATTATCTGTGCTCGATGTCGGACAGAGAACCAGCAGCATATCCAATAACCTTGGCAAAGGATGAAGCTATAGTCAGGTGACCAGGCCAGGTACCTGTTCCATTGGAGACGTGATTTCACAAATCAAACACCTGCTCACTCTTTTTCTCTTCAGTGTCTGACATGTATAGCAGTGTTGGGTACTGAACTCGAATTATATTGGTACCAGCGATTTACTTTGAACCTATCGTGCCATAATTGTACAAAGCACATCCAAGTGAAGAGAGAACTCGGAGTGAGAAAGTGACGCAGCCATGAATGAGTTATAGAGCACAGAGAGCACAGCACAGGTCCATAAAAGAACAAACCAAGCTTGACCCAAACCAGCCTGTTTATTCTGGTTTTTCACAACCTAAGACCGTAATATTCAGGCACAGTAAAAAAGATACGGTTACCAATACCAACGACTACTCAAATGTGAATAATACCCAACCACAACACCAGTAATGTAGCCACAACCTCATCTAACTCTCTGCTCAGCAAAGGAAAAACAGAATAAAAACACCATCTTTTTGTGTCTTGATATCCTTATTTAGATGCTGATACACGACAGGAAAAAAAGCAATTTACATAGTGCACCCAGTGATACTGGCACAATAGCACACGCATGTCTGACATTAACAAAAGGAATTCATTGTGTATTTAATGTGTCTAATGTGACAAAGACAAGAGAGTGAAAGTGGAAATAGATAAGAAAAACCCCATTTCCATTCAAATTGAGTGAAAATATTTCATGTTTCAAGTCTTCCTTTTAATTACTAAATCACCTTAAATTATGAATACGGTCCTCCTGGGCCTCGTTCTGCTGCTGTTATCCTCCTAAGAACACTTAGTGTTATTATAACCCTTTGCAAATGAGACAAAAAAAAAACAACAAAATCTTAGGGAGGACTGTTGATAGTGAAATACAATGGACAGGAAAAGCAGAGGCACTGTGCCATCCTCTCCTCTGTTCAGCCACAAACTCACAGAGCAAGTGTCAGTTTGTCAGAGGCTGGATGTAATTTTCCACATTGTGACGCATGGGGCGATCATGGCATCCTGTCAGCGGCGATCCTTGTCGTTGATTAAGGCTTTTCATCCTCCATTGGGCTTAGCTGTGGGCCGCCTGCACTTTGTCTTGTGACATGCGTAATTTCCTCCTCACAGTCTCCCCCATCCTGATAGCGAGCTAATAGAAACTCTCTCCAGATCCACTCCTAATGAAGACAGATCCTCAGATGGCCAAGTAGTCTCATTTATTGTACCAGTCTATCAACTTGTTTTCAGTAGATTAGTCATGTACCATATGACAGGCAAGGATGGGGCGGGGGGGGGGACAAGTGTGAAAAAAATAATTCACAAAGGGGTTTTATAGAGGAGTATTATCATTTAAGCTGTTTCAGAGCTGCTGAAAGTTTGCTTGAGACAGAAAATCTGATTACTTTGGATGTTCCCTGGATTTAGGTGGCTGGATATTTTAATTAGTGGTAGAGCTGCAAACAGCAGTTATCTGTCAATATATGAATAATTATTTTGTTGATGTAGCTATAAATTTCCATAAAACTGTTCAACATCGGGCTGAACAATTTGAGTAAGATCTCTAATGGTGATTTTTTTCTGACATATCGAAACTGCAATATGGTTTAGAATATGTTTATTAGCCTTTGACACCTAATCTCAAAATGTCCCTCTGGACTTTTTTGGCTTATTTTAACCATAAAAGGGCGAGAAAATGTCCTGTGAGTAAGTGCTTTTCCAGAATAACTTTCAATATCTGGCAGTTATTTACAGTTTACTGCATGTTAAAATAGTGTATAAGAAAAACACGAACACCAGATTTTGCATGTTAAATTTGAAATTTGAACATTATAACACGTATTTAAAGTAGCATTTGTTTGAGTTATTGTGTCAGTGTTTATGTCTCAATGTCTCGATCTCCTCTCTGGTGACAAAAACCTACGGCTTCCTGCATCAGCGCGAGTGAAATTACCGTAATAACCACATGTTGGCTTTGACTTGGCTTTGCTCTCAGAAAGCGCTAGAATTTTGCCGATAGCACAAACCGCTGCGTAATTCTAAATTGTCGTCTGCGAGTCGCTCTGTGTTAAAGGGTTAAAGTCTAGCGTCTGCTAAATATTAAGATAAATAAGATAGAGCATTACCACATGGCACCATCAAAATATTACCTTAAAAATACGATATACTGTTCCACACCGGGCACATTATTTATTCACATCATACCTAAAGCATTGCCCAGTGAGTGTATATGCAATGAGAGCAGGATATTCAGAGGTGATCATGCATCCAAAATTAAATTGATCTTATAGCGTAATCCATTTGAGACTTGGCGTGCGGTAAAGTTAGATGCTTTTCTGTAAACGGACATTAAAAAAGCAGCCTGAGAGAAAACACTGAAACGTATCAGCGGCTCACAGGGACCACACGGTGTAGGTGGTCGATGTAGCATTAGAGACGGCGTATAAAAGGAAAATCCTTCACCATGGACCCATGAGCTTTGCATGGTGTCCTCAGAGGTTATATATTTTCATCACTCCAGCAGCTGACCTCAACCACACTAGCATTAGCCTCTAATGATCCTGCACATCCCACACAATAAGCTTGAGGAAACAGACGGTGGTTCTCTCTGGCAGAGGCTCCCGTTTATGGGGCTTGTTAACCAATATTAGTATTAACGATTCAGCTCGGCCCTTTGTTAAGTGAATAACACTAGTGTCGTTTTTTCCCCCCCCTTCCTTAATGAATGCCTCAAATAGACCCGCAGTACGCTGTTATGTATGATCCTGGAAGATGTAATGTTATTATACGTTAAAGATGATTACAAGACATATTGTGTATAACACCTTAATCTAATCTGCCTTCATTTCATCTAATTAAAATGTATTTATGTCACGGAAAAAAGTATTAATTTATTGGTGGAGCATCTTTGTTAATCTATTCGTAATATAGTAACCATGAAAACCAAAGGTGGTCATTCTACATTTAAAAATAACAGAAACTGGGGAATGCCAAACTAGTTGAGACTGAACCAAAGGATATTACTTGTTTTTGCGTCCGGAGTTGTTTGTTGTTGTTGTTTTTTTGTTGAAAAACGTCTGAAATGATTCATTGGTTTTCTGCTGATTAGTGAGTTAGCTTTATTGTCCCAGGAGGGGAGAACTCCGTTCCACAACGCTGTACGTTCACCTTCACAAATTACATCCCATGAAATGAATAATAGAGCAGCGCTTGGCAAACATTACACAACATTGAACAGCAATAAAATAGATGCCTAACAAACAAACAAGGACACCTCATAAGCATCAACTGACAGTAAAAAGGCCTTCAGACAACAGCTGGGTTAGCGGCAGGATATGTTATTAAGTGCTGCAATGGCTGTGGAAGTGAACTCCTTCTGTGCTGCCGCAGTGGAGAATGTGCCAAAAACCCAGTCCTGATCTGCTTGATCTACTGATGAACCTACTATTTGTGATCTCATTTGCATCGGTTAACGTGTTAATGATCAAAATGATCAACGTAAAAGTAACAAAATGTAAGGTCCCGTCTTCCCTGGATTGCTTCATTTATTCTTACATCACTGTCAGATTGTTTGGTTTAGCTTCTAGTTCAGTTCATTCCATGAATGTTTAATGATCTTATTAGGCGGCACACGGAACGTGTTATCGTGAAAATGTTCATCAAGACGCTTCATTATGATTTTACTACCCTTAAATAGTGGAAGATGATCCTGATGTAAACAGTATGTTGTGTAACGGTCGGACTTAATCTTGATCCATCTTTGCATACCAATCATTTTGTTTTGTAGATGGTGGAGACGGTGATTTAAGTTAGCATAGACCGGGGATTGGGCCCCACCAGAACAAAAATAAAAAGATAATGAAAGGGGGAAGGACATAATAACAACGTTGTGATGCTCAAATTTGTATTTGTGTGTCTTTTTTGGCTGTGAATTGCCTTTGGGAGATGTCGGATTTACCTCGTTAGGCTTTAAATGTTTTTTAAACAAAACCATCAGAGAAGTTTAGAGGCAAAATGTCTCTTTGGTGGAACAGATAACAAACCTGAAGGGCTCCCAAGCCAAGACAGATGGTTCGAACTGTAGCAGTGCAGTTAATTTTATAAGGCAATCAATGTTTATTTCACGAAATGCTCAATCCGTAAAGTAACCAGGAACCACAACAATGCCATGCAATACAATATAATAAGTAGTATATGTCAAAAATCTAGTAAAGTTCATGTACCTATAAATTATACTACAGTCTCCTAAATGGAGAAGCATCTTCAGTAAAACAATGTGATGCGTCCTCATGTTTGGTCAAATTCTTATTTTCACCAAGTTGTCACATGGGATGATCCCTGGAGCTGAAAATGTGTAATTTATTTTGTGCCTTGTGGACAAATCCCATGATCTAAAGTCAAATAAACATCTAAGCTCTGCCATTACACGCAGCCTCACCACTCTGGTGCTGGAGATTATTAGAAAATTCGCCCCTTTGGTCATTTATGTGGAGTGCAACTTTACAGAAAGTATGTTATGTGTTGGGCTTGGTGGCTGCTAAACACATTAACATCAAAGAATCTACGCAATGTGCATTAAAAGTGATCTTCGGCTATCACGACTGTCTTTAATTTATACAGAGGAAAGGCCACAATGTGGAACATTAAACGAGAAGTAAAAAAAAAAAAATCCATGAAATGAAAAATCATATGATTTTCTGATGAAGCTCGAGCAAGGGCCCCCTCTCCTCCTCCTCCTCCTCCTCCCCCCCTCCTCCTCCTCCTCCTAACTGAAACAATCCTGCGGGATAGCAGAAGTCAATGGCACATAATGCATTACAGCACAACGAATGTATGAGGTTTAATAGATCGTGAAAATGGCAGTCTGATGACAGAGATGGAGCATTTCATTAGAGAGACTTATTCGAGGCAATGCGGGTGGTTGCTCTCTAATACACTGTGATGAAAGACTGGCTGCGTGTGCCCACACACTACACCTGGAAGCGTGGCCTATCGTTCTCACAATATACCTAATTACGGCTTCTCGGTACAAGCACTACTTTAGAGCCAGTTCATAGTTGCAAAAATACCTGGTCTTGTTAACCTCCTGTTGTATAATAGTGTGTGTATATGGTATATGCAGTAGATATATATATATATATATATATATATACTGTATGCACAAAATATGTTCGAGATAATGAATAAACCAAATGCCACATCAGCAAAGCGGTTTATTACCCTATGTGGACAAAAATATACTCTGGCGTTTCAGTCAGGCTTTGGGCTCGGCTCCTTATCTCTAATGAAGGAAAATCTAAACGCGTCAGCATACCAAGACATTTTGGACAATGCTATACTTCCAAGATTGTGGCACCAGTTTGAGGAAGACTTTTTCTACTCCAACATGACTGTGCCTCAGTGCACAAAGCAACGACTATCAAGACATGGTTTGACTTCGAGCTTGGTGTGGAAGAACTTGACTGGCCCTCAACAGAGCCCTGACCTCAACCCAATCGAGCCCCTTTGGGGATGACTGGAATAAAAATTGCATGCCAGGCCTTCTCGTCCAACATCAGTGCCTGACCTCATAAACGCTCTGCAGAATGAACGAGCACAAATTCCCATAGAAACATTTCAAAATCTCGAGGAAAGTCTTCCATGAAGTGTGGAAGCTGTTATCGCTGCTCACGGGGGAGCAACTCCATATTGAAGTACTGTATATGTAGTTTAATGCGTCATTACGGTCCCTGTTGGTGTAATGGTCAAGCATCCAAATACTTTTGTCCATATAGTGTATCTATACATAGAGTGTGTGTACTTAGCCTAAGTATAATGTGCTTTCCAAGTGAAAGGACAGTAAAAATAGGAGAAAAAGAAAGAAACTCCCTTATATAAGTTTTAAATGTGATATAAAACAGCTGAGTTTGCTACGAATCTTGTCAGTGATACAGGGAACTCTCTAGGTTCATCCATCCATCTCCTACCACTTTGTCCTCTAAATGAGGGCCGCAGGGGGAGCTGGAGCCAATCCCAGCTAACATAGGGTGTAAGGCAGGGTCACACCCTGGACCGGCTGTCAATCCCATTGCAAGGGTCAACATGTGGTCATTTAAGAGCGTCCAATTAACCTTGTCCCCAATCTGCATGTTTCTGAACTGTGGGAGGAAGCCGGAGAGAACCCACACACGGAACATACAGACTCCACACAGAAAAAGGCCCACAGTATGACCGAGATCTCCTTGCTGTGAGGCAACAATGGTAGGCACTGCACCACCATGCAAACCCTGTCTTGGATCATGTCTTCACCAAATATTCTGACAAAACCGTCCAAATATTTTACTATTCTACTATGTGCCATAAGTCAGTAATCCTAATGAAAATGGCCAATTTTCGTCACATGACCACGTAAATGAAGACGATGATGTGTTGAAGGAGAGGTTTGCGGATCACCAAAATGCTGAGATTTCATTATCTTTGAGTCACATGTCTAAGATAGTTGTTGAGCTTTTTCATGTCACACACTCTTCAGCATTTATGAGATATTTTATTTATTTTTCCTTTTCCAATACTGTGTCAGTGACTTAGACCAATAGCGATCGAATATCTGATCAACTTGTCCTTCTGTAAGATAATTTTAGCCACGATCGATGTTTTTAATCCCAACACTGCCATCCCCAGAGCCACATTCTGGCAGAAAACAGGAAGTCGTGAAATCATTTCAGAGCATCCAGTGTTTTACTGAACAGACAGAATGAGCCAAAGCACCTCACACTGCCCATCAGAGATCTATACAAAGGTGCTCTGTGTGAGGCCTCTGTATGGAGATACACTAGAATCAGCATGCGTTTTGAAATAGTAGCATCACAGTAAAGGTCATGTTGCTTTTTCAAAGTTCCTGTTTACTCTGTACAATAAAAAAAAAAAGTTTATCCAACAATGACTCTCAAAATGAATGTGACGATGATGAGACCTGATGTGCTCTTTATATCTGTTCGGAGCGCATTAACTTTATTTGCTCATATCTGACTAACGTAGTCATATTTAGACACATCATAACAAAATAACTTTGCAGCAGCATACGCTTTGAATGCTAATAAATGAAAAGAAAATATTTTAAATATTTGCCTTTTTGTGTAGCGTTTGTATTTACTATGCTATATCCTTGCTGCCTTCAGAATGTCTGTGGCATAGAAGATTTAAATCCAGAGGAATTTTCCAGTAGATCAAATATTCTCCATATCATCTGCTAATATTTTTGTACATGGCAGCCTGAGGCATTGTGTGTCTGTGTGCGTGTGTGTGTTTGCTTCTGTACCTGTGCTTACGAAGCAGCCAGGGTGTAGAATAGTGTTTGTATTGACTAAGAAAAAGTCTACAGGGACCTCCATTACAGCCACGCTGTAAACAAAGACAGGACATAGTGTGTGAGTCAGACGGGGAGTCCGAGTCATTAAACAAATATGACTCACAACAGCTCATTGACAATGCGTCGCACACCTCTCTGCTCACACAGCAAAGCTGTCGGAAATACCACGAGTCAGAAATAGATTCGCTAAAGTGAAATTTACCACCGCTACGCGAGCCTTTCTTTTCTCTAGAGCTCAGGTGGCTGACATCACTCAGTCTCGCCCTGCATCAGTCACAGTTGAAACAACGCCATCTTGGCAGGAAAACGCTATCATAATGCTACGTTAAGCTAAGTGATGACAACGCTGTCTTTAGCTGGTGGACCCCAGAGGTAAATGAGCCAGATTGTGTGCATTTGTGTCTCTCCACTCTGTTGTAAGCTTTCAGGGATTCTCTTAACCTCTAATTAACTTCAGTGTCTTGTTTATTTTTACATGCTTTTATCGTGCTGTGATGTGTGTGCATTCTCCAGAGTTAGACGAGGGGAAGTTCAGTTGAGGATGTTGGGATGCTGTAGGTCAGGAATAGTGTTCGCTCTGGCTGTTTCCATACACGTGAAAAAGCCCCAGGTGCTTTATCAGAGTCAGATATATTTAGTCTGTCAAGCTTTGCAATATGTTGCATGATTTCCTTGGATTTAAAGTACACCGTGAACTCTGGCGGCTTGAAATCAGCACCTGCGCCGATGCAGATGTTCCTGTCAACATCAACGTCTGTGTAAACAAAATGAGCCACGTGGTGGCCAGAGCTCTCTGTTATATCTACAAAGATCTACATCATTCTTTTTATTATATATTATATATATATAAAAAAATATTCATAGTTTGCAATAATTGCATTATTTCTAAAATATCAAGAATTTCATGCACAGCGACTGCACTTCTGGTTCAGGACGACAGAATTAGGATCGTAGGTGTTTCACTTCAGTAAACGATATAAGTGACATTGGGCGAGAACGTTTGCCTGTGCTGAAACATAGAGACACATAATCGCAATCATTTTAAACCATTAAAATGCCCATCATCCACCTCGCCATCACTCTTGATCCACTGTTCTGTGTGGTACAAAAATTTACAACATTATCCTCTAAAATGTTATTAGGCAAAACTCGCTCATAAATAGTATAACTGGCAGACAAGAGCGTCATAACCAACATTATTGTGCAGCTTGTGTTTTGTGTATCTTTCATATTTAATTCGCTGCCTTCTTCGTGTTTTATTTTTTGGGGGGCTGTTTTTAATGAATCTCATGCTTTTCACTTGCACTTTCCACCTGATCCTGCCCTGCGTCTGCGTGTTTGCAAAATAAGCAGCCGTTTTTAAATCCCCCCCATTCACAGGTGTCAGGACATGAAAGCTGGGAGTGGTAGACACGGTATCCCACATCGCTCTGCATTAGTAATCAGGACTTGGAGTAAATACAGACATCTCATTACCAGTGAGCTGAAGTGAGGTACTGGAGAAGGGCAAGGGCAATGACAAGGATTCCCTGACTAATGGGCTCTAACAGATCAGCACAGCATTAAGTGGACCTGCAGTGCATGTAGTAGCCCTGCAGGCCCATTATAAAGCAAAACACAATAAGTGAAACAGCTAAAGCCTCTAATGGCAATCTCCCTTTACCATATAATGTTGTTAAACACAACACACTCTGTGGAAGTGGAGGAGTGATATGATGGCTAGACTGAACCGCTGACGACAAAGAATACAGGAGATACTGAATAAAACATTATCCTGCTTTTTTGGACTTGATTTATTTGTTTCCGGACATCGATCGCACGTCTTTCTCGAGCTAATTTGCACCGGCCAATTAACAGTGACCTAAAGTAACCGACGTGCACTCTTGAAGAGTCAATATTTGAATGCATTTAGCTGGGAAACAATGACATTCTGCTTCCTCAGATTTATATTTATCCTAAGCTTCCTCTCGTGCGCCCTTCATATTTCTGGGGAAACAGTGGACTGAGGTAAAACAAGGGGAAAGATGCGATTGCAATTCATCATGTCTGCCAACTGTGATACCTCTGTTGGTCTTTGAACTAGTTTAGTTTAGAAGATGAACACTTTTTGCATCTATCTTCCTTTAAGGCATCGGCAGGCTAATGAGAAAATCTGATCTGTACGGTGCGTCTAATCATTCACTGTAGAGCGGAGCAGGAGCAGAATAAGATTACTACCTGGTTCACCATGTTTGTACAGGATTTGCGGAAAGTCACTTTGTTTTCAAAGCTGTCACGTCACAACACAGACACAATTTACTACATTCTTTAAAAGACTTTATTACATTACAGTTATGCTCATATAATTGAATATTTCCACGTGGCTTCTACTTGGAAATAGTATTATTATGTTTAGTCTATTTTTTACACACCGTAAAATCTATTTAAGAACATTTATTGAAGTTGCATGTTGTAGCTGAATATCCCTCATATGTCCTGTCACGTTAACTTCATAATACAAAACCTAATTTCTGCCTCTTTTCAGTTTTATCTTGTCTTTTTTCCGTGATGCTGCATGGTCGGTTAAACAGTTCATGTTCAATATCAGTGGTGCCATTGTGTGATTTTTAAACAGGTTGTTGACAAAGTTACATTAACAACATTAACGCTTCTTTGGAGCCACACTGCTGTGGAAAACCAATTGTAATCAGGGCCAGGAATGGCGCACAGAGAGCTGGCTGGCTGTTGAATGCATGTTTTAGGAACTCGGCTTTGCCTTCCAACTGCTGCTGGCAAGAGGTTTCAGCCAGGAACCTGGTGTGGAGAACAAGAACTAATCTGGAAAATCTGGAGTGGTCTGTTGCCGCTAAAAGGAACTGTCCCTGAAGTTGTTTATTTTGGGAAAAGTGGGGATACTTGTTTCTACACTTTAGAGCATTGTCTACCGAAATGATTCCATTCAATTTGAATCCATCCATCCATTTTTTTTTTTTTTTTAACACTTTATCCGCCACATGAGGGTCGTGCAGGTGGAGCCAATTCCCAGCTAAAATTGGGTCAAAAGGCAGGATACACCCTGGACAGGCTGCTAGTCCATCGCAAGGTCAACATACAGAGACAAACAACCATTCACTTGTCACAAGTCTCAAATTAAACATATCGCCAGTTTGTTTTTGGACTGTGGGAAGGAGCCAGAGTACGTGAACACAGAAAGGTCATCCGTCAAACCAGGATCCCAACCGGTGACCTTTTAGCAACAATGCTGGCCACTTCACCCCCCATGCAGCCCCTCAAACTGAATCATATTGATTAAAATGTTAATCACTCCAAAGCCACTGCCATATGCTACCATTATGATCACATCTGTAACACACACACACACACACAAAAGAGACGATATATTGATCATTTAGAGTTTACAGCTTTAAACTCTGATTGCACAAAGACTTTGTTTCTAAGGCACGAGTGTGTAGTTTACGAGCTGTAGCTCTTTCCTCTGAAGATTCAATCATAAATATTCATGAGTAGTGGGTAGGCCTTAACAGTGACAATGAAAGTGTGTGTGTGTGGGGGGGGAATGCCTCTGCTTACACACTGTGAATATCAATGAAAATCCCAGAAGGGGGGGCCCTATGTGAGGCATGACCCCATATATTTATCAGAACATAAAAACAGGGAGTGACAGAAACAAAATGTCTAAAATCCAAGCAAGACTGAGTGTTAATGTAGAATATATCTCAGATTAATGACCCACCAGTGGACACCACGACCTCTGGCAGCGCATGACCTAAATGTGAAGTAGCATTGTGAAGGAGCCGTCCTCTACCGCACATACTCTATGTCCTGTAAATAATGTAAATGTAAGATTCGAGGAATGTATAAAACTAGGGTATCCTACAGTATATAGGCAGCCGCGTGAAAGATGTGCATTGATAGAAACTGGATGTAGTCCATCTCACACAAAACACCTGTGAATATCAGCACAATTAGTAGTACGTGTGGTCGGTTGGTCTATTATGAGCATAATTAACTCTAAAGATGTTGCACGAGTCAAATCCACATGACTCGCGTTACTACGATGGCTACAGCAGTGATGATAGCGGGAGAGAGGAAAAAAAACTCTAAGGTTTAATAATTTGAGACTGACTCACAGCAGACGTTCAGCCCAACAGGTGCTGGCAGAACATGTTAACATGAAAATGTTTTTGATTTCATACCAGCAGCAAAAAGCAACAACATCTCCCCAAAACAAACAAGCATTTTATAATCCTATCAAGTTTCACATCAATTTATTGACTGATATCAATGTATTTTTTTCCAGTTGGTGTTAAATAAGAGCATCTAATTCAACATTAACGTTCACCTAAAGCTACAGCACCAATTTTAAGGATGCCAAATGCATTGTGAAACTGCATCTATTGAGTGACAGAACACATAATTGATTATAGCCAGGTAACATAGTTCGTTGATTTCCCAGTTGCTAGAGGCTGCAGCGTGACTATAGAAGCATTAGCTTGGTTTTGGTGGATGGAACATTTCAATTTAGTGTGTAAAGAAAATCTTAAATTCATATTTAAGGTTAGATTTATCTGAGTGTGAAGACATTTTTTTTTGCCACGTCAAGTTTAACCCTTCTGTGACTAGCCTGTCATTGCTGAAAGGATTTTGGCATGCGTACTTCTCATTACCATAACTCGTTAGGGATATGTAGAAAATTCAAAAACTATGAACTGGCGATCTGTCCAGGGTGTGACCCCCCTCCTTTCGCCCTATGTCAGCTGAGGTTGGCACAGCACCGCCTGCGACCCTCATGTGGAGGATGAAGTGGTAGAAGACGGATGGTTGGATACCGGTAGCAGAGAAATAGAGCTTTGCACCTGTATACTTCATAAAGGTCACATCACGGTCGAACCTATACGTTATTGATATTTTACCGCTTCCAGTCATGAAAAAGAGGCCAGAAACTCACGTTCACATTCCAACCACGTTTGAGACTGACAGTCCGGATTCAGTGGCGGCTTCTGTGGAGCGATCACTCACTGGACGTGTCGAGACGAAATGTCCAGATTAAAGTTGACACGTCGTTTTAAATCCCGACATGATATTCCGACTTTATTCTCAAAATTTTGAGTTTTATCTTGACACTTCGTCTCGTCATGGCAAAAAAAAATAAAAAATCTTCATGGGTGGCACTAATACTCCGCCGTAGACTGCTTATACTGATAGATGAGAAAGTAGCCAGTGCATTACTGTAGAAAAATGAGAATGCAATTCATCAAAATGCATCATGGAATTGAATCTAATCAAATCCTGCAAATTCAAATTGTCCTATAGCTTTATCTCATGAAGCGATGAATTGATATCAAATGGTTAAATACCATATGATCATCATGCTTGATGAGGAAATGATCTTAATAACTGAAAGCAGCACAATGAGGGTTGAGCCAAGTGTCCATTATAACATTCGTCTCTCTTATGCGTCCGTGTGTCGGACCGAAACGCTGCCTCTGTATTTGCTGATGTGTTAACGCGGCTCCATTTTGTTCCGTGAATGAATTCTGCTCGTCTTGAGGGACAAATGATTTAGAATGTGAGTCAAAGACAGTTTGCTCAGGACGGCATGTGTCATTACATGGAAAAAAACAAAACAAAGATTAATTTGATCTTGTCAAATGTGTCTCCTTTATGGAGAAGTGTCATGCCGGGATGGGAAGATAATTTGCTGCATTGTTTGCGTTGTAAATCTGCTAAATTAACCAGAGTGCCAGTGGATGTCACTGCTGATTACTGTCAACAGGCTTCTAATGAAGATGTTGTACCTGTAGGTGTGTGGAGCTATTATGCGCTGCCTAACAGAGAAGAGACTTTTGTTTGTTTACTTGTTTTATATATACGAGAGCAACCGAACAAAGAAGAGGAAACCTTCAAACTCCAAAGTCTGCAACAAATCTACTTTAACAAAAGACACATTTGGGAGAAAATGACTGAGCTTTGAAAAGAGCCGAAAGCTTGTTAAAGGATAACCAGGGGAAAGAATCAGCAGTTTGTGAAATAGGATTGTGTTGTTGAGGCTGCGAGGACTCTGCTGGGTTCTGCTGCTGTTGTTTGGAGATGGTCAGACTGTGGTCAGCACAGCAAGGCCACACAGACGGCTCTATGATGAACAGATGGACAGGCAGGAGGAGAAAGCCGGGGAGGTGATCCAGAGCCTGGACTCTCCATGATTACGAGGCGTTCGTAAGGAACAACAGAAGAAGAGACAACTCATCCAACACGGAGAGAGAGAGAGGAAAAGAAAAAAGCTCTTCATCTTTCTGTCTGTCCATCCGTCCTTCATCCATCTGTCTCACTCAGCTGCCAGAGACGTCAACGCTGGAACGTAAGCTCTCACTTTCAGCCCCGCGTGAAAAGAGAGAGAGACTGAGAGAGAGAATCTTGACAGACAAGCGTAATTTATCCCACCTTGTTCCTATAATGTCACACTAAGTCACAGCAGCGTGGAAAATGAATTACACGAGACGGAGGAAATGACAGTAAACATATCCTGGGTGATTTTCTGGGTATGAGTGGAACATTATAAGGTCAGGAACAAATTACAGTACAAGGGAAACTCATTTGAAAAATAAAGGTTAAAAAGTAACTGCTGACAGTCTCTTAGTCTGTTTAGAGGAGCGTCTCCGCATCCTAATGAGCCGCCATTTGTTTTCAGGGAGAAAGTTGTAAATGAGAGTAAAATACTGAATCGTGCCTGGTGTTATTAGAAAACCTGCAGGATACAGCATGGTACACTTTTGAATGTTCGCTTATTCCCACTGGAATTTTTGAGATTTTTATGATGCAAGCTTCTTTTTTTTCCCCTTTTCTTTTTTTTTTCGTGACCTACTAACAATAAATTTTGCAGTAATTGTGTCTCAGCACTTTCTCCCAGACTGCGTGGAAATCCCTCCCCTGATTGGCAGAACCGTAGCTGAACTATGGCCTGAACCTTAACCATAATAATCAAAACCACACACCGCCATGTATTGATATGGATCTTATTGAAAGGCTGGTGCAGAGCTGCAGAGATGCAGGGTTTCGAGTCAGGGCAGGAAATAAAAGGTAATTTCTGCAAATTGTTAGGGAAATTAAGGACATTTCAGGACATTAATGAGATGCAAAGATAGAATAAGAGGTTGCTACAATAACACAAATCCCTCATACACTAATTTAAAGGTATAATATGTAATCCTTCTGCATGAAAATATCTAAAATCAATGAGACTTTACATGTTCAACACTTTAAATGTATAGAAATCAATATCCCCATTTCAGTATAAAGGATTATTTAATTTGCCTTAATGTATTTTTGAAAACAGAGACAAGAAATGAGTGGCTCATCAAACTAGGTCCTTTTTTGTATTATTGTTCTGCTTGAGAGACCCCTAGTGGCAGATATTCCATACAGTGCATTTAAGCAGCAGCAGCAGCAGCATCAGTAACTTCAATGAAGCTGAATCAAGGCATTAATAAAAGAAGAAATAAGAAATGAAACCAAATAATCTTTAAATATAAACGCACTCCCCAGCCGTCTCCAGGTTAGGATCAGAGCTATCACACTGTCACTTGAGTCACACATCATTTCCATGCGCAGCTGACTTCATGTCCAGTGACACATGTTGAGAAAAACTCTTCTCATACATCAACACTAATGCAAACACACTGCGAACGAACAGCAGTGACCTGACTGCGATTTACACTCCAGACGGTGTGGTGTGGCTTAAAGGTTAGTGCTGCGATGATTCAGTGAGTCCACGTCCTACTGTGATATTTATGAATGACTGATGAAAAGGAAATGCGTTATAACAGTGATTAAATTATCAAATCAATCTATTTGCAGAATTGTAAACATTTCTGTGACGTGTGGGATGGAATCTGGCTATTTTGAGGCTTGTTGTCATTTGCCTTATTCCACTTCCTCTCTTCTCTCTTAAGATAATCATGTCAGATGAAATCATTTTCACTCATTGCAATCCAGTGAAGCATTTGAAGCAGATTAGATGTCATGAGAGAGCCTGAGGCTCCTACACTGCAACTTAACGAACCTTCAGTGCCATAAAGAAAGAAAAAACTGAAATGATGGAGTGTAAACTGAGCTTATAATATTCCTCTGCACCTGCATGTGTGGTGAAAATAAATAAAAGAGTGATTCATATCCTTCGGGATTATAGATTGCTTATACTTTCTTTGAAACATTCCTCCAGAGGCAGTTATTTGAATGTTTCATCGTGTAGAGGAAACATCATCTCTGACAGTGATGCATAATCAAGTGTGCTGTCACCAAATCATATGAAGCCACCAGGGCGTCCCTTAATGCAAATATGCTCAGGTGCCAGTGTTTCATTCAAGCAAAGCGGCAACACATTTCACTGCATCCCCACGATGGCACCAACGTTCACTCTGAGTTGGATTTCATTAGTTTAAAAATGGATTGTGTGCGTGTGTATCTGTGCATTGATCAGACCTGCAGACTCCACGGATTTGCTTCTGTGAGGAACAACAGCAAAGCAGGCGGAGCAGAGGAAAGCAGGGATAGAGAGAGAGAGAGAGAGGAGAGACGGGTTTACAGAGGGGGCGCTCCTAGATACAGCTGATGTGATGAAGGGGTGCATTGTGTCCCCTTTCATCACGGGAGACCCACGGAGCTCAACCCTGCTCCACAATACTCCAGCGCATTCATCTGTTGACTCCGAGATCAGAGAGAAACCATAGAAACAGCCAAACACGCGCGCGCGCGCCGCGCACACACACACACACACATGCGCCAATATTCGCAGGGAAAGCGGTTTGTAAAGTCTGTGTGAGAGTGAGCTCCATCCAAATCACAGCAAGCTTCCTTACTCACTCCTATCCCTCACATGAACCCCCTTTTTGAAGCTCACCAACTTGCCACCCGAGACGCGTAATCGTCGAGCAGAGTGACATATTTGCGCAGCAAAGACAGAAGCCACGGCGCAACACAGCAGCTGCTGCTGCGGTGCATGACTGTGCCATATCACTACACTGAACCCCGCCGACGCTGTAACGCGTGAGAGTGTAGGAATAATAATATTTAAAAAAAAAAGAAAGAAGCATTCTCACCTCCTCCTTGACCAAGTGAGTCCAAAGTGGTGAAAGTGAACTTCTGGTGACATCCAGTGTTCTTCTCTTGTTCCCCCTCCTTCTCTTCCCGCGTCTTTGTTTGGCAGCGGCGGCTCCACAGTGAGCTCTGCACTCGCCTGCTCTTTTAAACGCTGCGTGCCAAACCCGCCACACGAGTCAGATTTAAAGAAGAAGGAGGATGAGACAGGTGTGGATGTGTGGCTGTGTGGAGACAACGCGCCCTGCGTTTTTTCTTTTTTTATTCAGTTACTCCCAGGTTCTGTGTCTTGATCACTCCGCTGCTGAGACGATGTCCAGTGGCGAGTGGTGCTGAATGAGACTCCAGGGTTTGCAGAGATTTCCTACTTTTCTTCTTTCTCCCCTCCTTCCTCGCTCCTGCTTCACAAATATTTCCCTCCCACCGGCGCAGCAGGACTGAAAACCACCTCTCCTTTCCTCTCTCGATTTTCCTTTTTCTTTTTTTAAGCCCCACACATTAAAAATTAACTAAAAGGAAATCTTTGTCTGACATTAAATCTGCTGCCAACGCATTCCACTACAGCAACCGAGAACAGCAGGGACCTGACTGCATGCGTAAAAGCCAATGCGAGGATAGTGTGTTTTTAAACACTCAAATGAAAGGGCTGTTCTTGTGTGTGTGGTTGTATGAAAACGAGGATTTGTTTGAAAACTGGTCTGAAGCAGCTGTAAAGTGTTTTTTAAGAGTTTGATGATGAATTGGACACTTGGAGCTGGAGGATGAGGACAGAGACATGCTGTAGAAGAAATCACAAACTGCAGATGTTAACACACACACACACACTCCTGACATCTGCATGTAGGGTGACTGCACTGATGTGGACACACGGCTCTAGAAATTACGCACTGACGCATGTCTGCACTGGGGCAGTGTGTGTGTGTGTGTGTCATATTTGTTACCTCTTAAGGACATTTTCTGGCATCAACATTGACCTTGTTCAGGACCAGTAGTCCTCATGGAAACCAAAACCTGGTCCTAATGAGGCAGAACCTAATGTCTGAAGGAACTGATCACATTTTTTCAGGCTAAGATTGGAATTGTGGTTAGGTGAAGGTGAGGGGTTAGGCATTAACTGATTTAAGTTTTGGGATAACACAAGTCAGTGTGTGTGTGTGTGTGTGTGTTCTTGTATGTGTATCTTTGTGAGGACCAAAAACTTATATAAGGAAGTGAGGACATTTTGGGAAAGTGAGGACATTTTGACTGGTCCCCCCCTAAAGTGGCTTTTTCAGACCTGGTTTTTATGGTTTCAGGTTTGAATTAGGTTTAGGGTAAAGGTTAGTGTTAGGCACTTAGGGTTAGGGTAAGGGGCTAGAGAATGTATTATGTCAATGAATGTCCTCACTATGAATGCTGTGTGTGCGTGCATGCATGCACAGTCAGTGTGTACAACACAATGGAGTTTAATTTCATTCTTAAGGCGCCGACTAGTGCATCTTTAGCTCCACTGCTTCACTGTCTCCTGCATGTGTGAATAGTTTCCGCAGCAGCAGCTGCATAAAAAGCCCCCCCCCAAACCTTCCCACGTGTTTCAATCACGCACACACACACTCATGATCTTCTGGGACCGCTAATGATTGCCTCCTTCCGATCGTCCCTCGAGTAAATTCCACTACCTCATCGGAGTCACTTTCCGTTATGTGTTTATCGTTCCCGTGCTGATTGAAGTCAGGTCTATTGATTCATCAGTTTAATCAGTGGCACAACACACTCGACCCCAGTAATGAATGAATGAATGAATGAATGAATGAATGAACAGAGCCGATCCAGCTGCTTCCGTTTTCAGGCTGCTCTTTAATCTCTACGGCTACGTTTGTGTCTCGGGGTCTTTCACATAGGACCCACAGAGTCTTAAAGCAGAGAAACCGTGTTACAGGAACAGTCAATAATTATGTTTTTTTTTGCTGACTCACCAACACTTATTAACCGCAACACTCCAGTTATTCAACCTGCATGAGTCAAACTAAAAGTGAGACACTGAATTTAATTTATTCGGATTTTGTTATTGAAGAAATCAGCTATCTATAGTTGATGATTAATGACGTTTATAAATGGAGATAAGATGTGTCGTTTTCACTGTTTCCACTCATATTATGGTCCCAAATTGTGTAACTATATGCACAGGGGAGTGTTTTGAAACACATACCGTTTATTTATTCATAACGTTCATCCACTCTGACTGTCTTTGTGGATTATTAGTGCCTGATCTACAAAGTCTGAATGAAGTATGATTGTCCTTGTATTCACATTCCTTTTTAGTGTTCTCTCCTCTCCAGTAGAATTGTTCAATATATGACACAAAAACACCCACTAAATTATTTGCATAGTAAAAAAGATGATACTTTGATTGTCGATTGCATGTATTGTGTGCTGCTTTCAAGCCGTGTAGAAACAAACAATTTACATTGTAATATGCACTTGCATCTTTGTGGCACTTATAGTACACAATTCATGAAACACCTTTCAAAAGCCAAAAAAGCGAGTAAATCAGACTGAAATTGTGCTCTACATTATATCCATGGAATAAAACAGTTGGGGCAGCGGCTGGAAACTGTTGCAGAGAAGATGAGATACTGTTATTTGGAGAAATCCTGTGTACCTGCTCATATTTATGTCCGTCTGTCTCTGCCAGGATGGTGATGCAGTGCAGACCGAAGGCTAACAGGCTCCTAATGAAAGCATTGTGTGAGCTGCAAGTCAGCACACCGCCAAAAGAATATATGTCCTCAAACTGAGGCTCTTCACTTTGTCACGAAACCTGACAAGCAATGAAAGTGTGGTGAGGCTCTTCAGTATATCTCACACATACAAATCTCTGCTCAGAGACTCGAGGAAGACGACGTGTTCTTCGCGATTAATAATGAGCCCCTCATTATATTTGAATGCACTGTTGTGAATTTGGGCCACGACATTACAAACAGAGTTTGAGCCAGACGCCCTGAGCACATAAACATCCCGTTTAAAAGATATTTTTTGGACAATAATGTACTTGTACATCGATGCACAGCGCACTATATAGAAGACATGTTCACACATATTGTACCATTTCTGCATTGATAGGTGAAAGTGACACATTTATGATGAAGTGGGAAAAACACTTTGAATCCAAACAAAGCTGGTGGTTCGGCAGCGCTGTGCAAACAGCAGATGAAAGGATGTATGTGTGATCACACCTCGCTGTAATCACAGATGGATCAGTCGTGTGCATTTTCCATAATCCAAACATCAACAAGAAGTCTGCGCAAGAACACGCTCAGCATGAGATGTTATTAATGGTTATTAATGCGAGAGCCAACCACTTCTTTCTCAGTGAACGTGTAGTGTTGTCATGGCGTCCTGAGCAGTGGATGAAGTCACACTTGCCGTGAAAGGACATGTATTATACATGTTACACTGTATGTGACAAACCCTCACCTCTGACCGTGCAACTGTGGATGACAGTGGATGTGCTCAGTCCACAAACACTGTTAACACACCTGTCACCTGCCCCCAAACAGAAATACCCATGACTATTTTTATACTTTCTATTCGCTAAGTGGCTACTATCATACAGGCCCACTGAGTGTGCTGCAACATTTACAAATATACGGCTGAACAATATGTGGAAAACATCGACTTAGATGTCATTTTTCTGACAGATATTTCACTCACAACTTGATTTGTGACAAAACGTTCAGCTAATTATCTGCCTAGGAACAAACACTATATGTAATGTGTTACATTTTTGATTTAAAGTTCACAGAACAATTGAAAAAGAAAATGCAACAATCTATTGCAGCCTTTGTAATTGCAATTTCTTTTTGAAAATGATAACGATAATTGTTCAGTCCTATTTATGACAGAGGCTCCAACACGGACAGCAGCGGTGAGATTTACTGTATGTTGTTTCCTCGTCTGCCAGAGATTTCTTCTTTTTTTAATTGTTTCATACTGTGGTGTATGTAAGAGGAAAAACGTATAATTTCTTCTTTAAATTAGCAACTTACATTCCTTAGCACAAACCTAACAACTCAGTATGGACCAGCTGAAACTGGCAAATCACAAAGGCCTCTGTGTAACCCTGGCAGCCCATCATTTGTCTCCAGATTGTTCCTCATTATATCTTTGTTGAACCTAACCTAACTGGGGCAGACGAACAATGACACAACTACGCAGTCCTCCCCAAGGTCGACTCTAGGTATCAGCAGAGGAAGGAGTCAGACATCGTGACCTGGCGTCTCTCCCCTCTCCCCCTCAGATAGACCATAACTCTGGGATTCACAGACAGAATGACAGAGGAGGCCCAACCGTTAACTTCTCCTTGTTCATGTTTGGCATTGTCTCAGTTCTCCTCAGATCTGAGCTGTTTTCAACTCAACTCTCCGTCCTCGGTCGTCTCCCCTGATAATCAAAATCTCCGTAACAGTCTAAGTCTACGTGATACACTGGTATACAAAAGGGGCGGGATTAACCACTTAAAAATGTGCAATGATACGTATAAACTATGTTTTTTGACAGAAATGATCTCTCTCACTCATAGAGATGATTCATCATGTGTATGCTCTTTTTGTAGGTAATTTCACTGCTGGTCTGGCAGCTGCTTTGAGTGCATTTTTTTTATGTGACTGGGGAAAGTGGTCTGGACTCAACATGACCGTTGATCTTTACTGTCCCTGCATAGAACATAGAAGCGAGGGGAAATGAAAAGGAAGCAAGCAACACTTTTTGAGTGTTTTCAACAGTCTGTTCCTGAATCTACAGACGTGGCAGTGGCAGTGGCAGTGACAGTAAACCCACAAACAGACCACACTGCACCACTGGTTTCATGCATGACATGTCAACATTTGTAGTGATGTGCTTCTCTAACATTGTTGTGGGGTTGGTGGTACAGAGCGATGTCAGTAGGAGACCATATATAGCAAACACTGTCATGGTGTGTTTTTCACACTCTGAATGAGGACCTTGATACACAATTGTTTTTTTTATGAAGAGGATGTTGCTGCAGGGCAGTATGGCCAAAAATTATATAATGGTTTTGAAGGAGCTATTGATAAAAAGTTAATCATAACTTGTTAAATATAACATTTTGCCCCATAGCCAAAGTTTAGGAAACCAGAAAATTGTATTTTTGTTTTCTTTTTATTTAAAAAAAAGAAAATAAAAATTTCCTTTAAAATTCTTTATGGGCAGAAAAACAGAGAAACATTTAATAGAAATGATGTGTGTATGTTGTGTGATTGCACAGTGCATAAACATTATATTATATTATGTAATATTATATATCGTATATGGTTTACAACATCAGGACACATTTTTTCTGAGAGTTAATAATTTCAATTGCTAAGTTTTCTTCAACATTTAAACCAGTTGTGCTTCTGGTTCAGCAGCTGTGACTGTGCTGGACTTCACAGCAACTGTGGATTGTTTGAGTAAAAACAGGAAAGGGAGGGAGGGAGTTTGGTCCAAGTTGCTGATGCTGTAGTGATACATCTGGTAGCAGTGAATTTCTTAGATATGACCTGCGAGAGAAGGTGACTTATTGTGTTACAGTGTGTTGTAGTCCATTATCTGTCTATCTCTCTCCCTTTCACACACACACACACACACACACACTTTATACTTTTAGAAGTGGTGATAGAGGTTGCACTAGCAGCAGGTTTGGACAGGCGCTTTGAGTTTCAGGACAGGGCAGCAGAGTTCTGGGCGTGAAGCCATGGATTTGTCTGGCCCAGTGTCCTGCCTGGCAACACTGCGGCTCTCCACAGATGTAAATGTAGCTGCAGGTGGTCTTCACAGCAGTCACAGCATTGCTTTACAGTACAGTAAACACCACAGACTCATCGCTGTGAAATGTGATTCGTAAGGATGTGTGTTTGCCTGCATTTCTGTGCTTTTTAATCTTTATTGTTTCAGCATTGAACTGTTGACATTTCCTGTTGTTAATATTCCCTCTTTCGTGCATACCCATCAACAAGGGCTAATGGAAGCTTCTGAAAGCCTTTCGCCCTTTTGCAAACAATGCCGAGTCTCGCCGTCACAAGAGATATTTGTGTGCCATTGAGTGTGAGGGAGGTATCATTTACGGCACTATCACTTCATTGGATCTCAGCAGTGAAGAGCGACTTCTGCACAAGAGACGCTGACACTTTCAGATGCGTGTCATCGATTGATCTAAATTAATCTACTGAAGCCTCAAAGCAGCTTCACATCTGCTTTGGAATATTGAACAAAACAAATTGGAATTTGAAACAGCTTGTCGTGGCCGTGGGTCGTTCACACATCATTACGCTAATTTTGCTTAATTTGCTCTGATCTTTCGCCGTGGCGGAAGAGAAAGCAAACAAACAATAGTCTGCGGGAACCTTTTAGCTGTGTTTCCACCCAGAGCAGTACAGTTTGGAAGAATAAACACCCCTAAGTGTTTCCACAGTGGGATGTGTAGAGCGGATGGCGTTAGCCCACCAATACATTCAACAAAGACGAACACAACACGGTAACCACGGCTGCTCACTGATATTTATTTCTTAAAAAAGAAACACACACAGCCTTGAATCCTCTCTATGATATATTTAAATTAGAGCATATTTACCATTCCATTCCAGAAGTGAGAGTTCTCCAATCATTGGAGTACAGTCACTACTCTTCCATGTACCGTTAAACTACTCTGCAATGGCAGGAACCCTTGGAGGGATGAGATTTGCCCCAAATTTCTCAAGGTCCTGGTTGGCACTCCTTCACTCAGACTCAGCCCCAGTGAGGATTAGACCTCGCCAAGGCTTCCCTTGTCATCAATCCTGTTCATTACTTTTATGGACAAGATTTTGAGGTGCAACAGGTTGGTGGAGTGTGTCAGGTTCAGGAGCCAACGGATTCCGTCCCTGCCTCTGTGGATGGCATGGTCCCCATGGCTTCGTCGAACAGTGACCTGCAGCTTAGTCTGCGGCCGAGTGTGAATCGGTTAGGATGAGGATTAGCACCTCTAAATCCAAGGCCTTGGTACTCAGCCAGGAAAAGGTGGATTGTCCACTTCAAGTCGGCTGGGGGGACACTTACTCTCTCTCTCGCACTCTGTTGTGATGAAGACGGAGCTGAGTCAAAACGCAAAGCTCTCAAGTTACCGATTATTTGGTGACAAACTGTGGATATAGTGACCGAAAGAACAAGATCGCGGCCAAAATGAGTTTCCTCTGCAGGGTATCTGGGCTCATCCTGAGAGAGGGTGAGGAGCTTAGATGAGCTGCCTCTCCTCTGCATTGAGAGGAGTCAGTTGATGCCTCCTGTCTCCCTGGGGAGGTGTTCAACCAGAAGGAGACCCTGGGGCAGACCCAGGACACGCCAGGGAGATTATATCTCTCGCTGTCCCACAGGGAGAGCTGGCTGAGGTGACAGGGGAGAGGAGTGTCTTAGCCTCGCTGCTGACACTGCTTCCCCCGTGACTCGAACCCAGATAAGTGGTAGAAAATGATGAGGATAATCACAAAGAAGAAATTCAAAGGCCTCCATTTTCAATCCATTTGAGTTTGTGCGCCAAAGACTGATTGACTGGGACCAAAGAAATCACTCAGTGTGACTGTCACTTTCCATGTTTACTCTCTTCCTCTAATTTTGAGGGGTTTTGTGATGGAAAGATTTGAGTTTTATTACAGTTTTTGTGGTTTTCCTACAATTTCCCATGACAACAGCTGATGTATGGCAGAGGACGGTGACATGTTTCTGCTGGCAGCTGTTTTTCCGTCTATTTATGGTGTGGTATTAACATTCATGAGGCATTCATCGCACCAGCCGGCGTGCCTTAAAGTTTTATATCACACTTTCAGACACAGTGTGCAATCAAGTCTCTTTGACGCGTGTCAGAAAGTGTGACACCCAGTTAAATAATAAAACTGCTCTTATCACACCTTTATTTATGCCGCAGTTTTGCCTACTTTTCTTTTGAGCCATTTATCAACCTTTAATGGGAGCTCACTTTAGATATTTTGCATTCATAATGTGATGTCGTGTCTTCAGAAACACCAGCTCCATTTGGGCTCCATCTGCCTGTGATTTAAGGTGGCTTGAAGATAATTTATCAAAGCGTACTGTACAACATTTAATTCATAATTCACCTCTCCAACCCAGTTTGCAACAAGAAAGTTTCTTTTCTTTGCTATTCATCACAAATGCAGCGTGTCTCAAAGGAATTTACAGGCATCAAGCCTTCCAATCAATCACACAGCACAAGTTGGTAAAAGCAGCACTGCAGCAAAATAAAACAGAGGCAGGAAAGAGGCAGAGGACACAAAGACATAATGGGAGAGGAGTGGTTAGGATGTTAACTGCACCTTGTAATACATATGGACACCATACTTTGACTTATTTTATTGTTATATTAACTTCATTTGCGTTTAATTACAGTCCAACCCAGAGCGTTAAACATCACAACACAGTACATGCTGTTATTAAAGGCATAGCGTAGGTTTTGAAAGTGTGTCTGTATGTGGTATTGACACATTATTAACACCGATGCTCCTGAGTCTGTCACCAAACCAGAAACTGGCATCTATATCTCTCTTTGAAATCTTAAGCATGTTTTCCATCTGGAAACTGAAGTTTGAAAACTGCTCACTCCCCCACACCAAAGTCCACCATCACTAAGTTCAAATGTTGTGACTTAAGTGTCTCAAACCCGTTGTTCAGATTTGCCTGAACAAGGCGACAGCAGGCCCTAACCCTAAAAACACAGATTTGAATGTGTCACTACCTCATTCAAACACACAAAATCCTACACTGTGCCTTTAATAGCATTTTTTTATTATTTTTTTTTTTTTACATAAACAAATCTGGTGAGCGATTTGTGTGTTCCACCATCTCGCACAGCCACCATTACTGCGGAGGCAGGTCGTAGTGACTCAGTGCCTGCTGCTGCCTGCTGCCTGTGACAGCCGTGTGCAGAGTCAGACCTCCATTATTGATGGCAAGCTCATTATGAAGCACATTATGAATGGGGAATTGGAACTAAACTAAACTTGTGATAAGTATGTTTCTACACAGAGACGCTCTTTGTGAAGTAAAGGCTTTTTTTATTGTTATTATTTTTTTATTAACAAAGTTGAATTGGAGCATTTTGCACAGCTTCTTCCATCTGGCACCACTTCCTTACTTCTGGGAACTACGTATATGAAAATGAAAAACACTTCTCAAAATGATTACAAAAGTCTCCCATTGTTTCTTGTTGGATGCGTTTTCACTGCACACCTGTGAGGGATTATGAGTTTTCAATTAATGGTCGGAGACATTTTGTGAATTTGATGCTACACCAAGAAAAAGTATAGAGATGAAGCAGTTGATGAAGGAAAAATGCAAAGAACGTTTGGATGTTTTTAAATTTTAGTGGATTCTTTGTTTTCCTTTTTTATAATTGTTGGAGTTGGTGTTTAAAACAATATCTAATCAAGTAAGTGACTTCTCATTTGATTTATAACTTCCATAGAATTTAGGTCTTGATGATGATGATGTACATTCAGTAAAGGTCCTATTTAGTCAATTACACTTGCATGGACACGTCTATGTTGTGACTGACAGTGTATGTCACACCTGCTGGTCCTCACCTTCGCAGTGACATCCAAGATCCACCCCTGTTTCTTCCCTAACCCTAACCCAGCACCGTCCACTCATCCTAATGTGAAAAAAACTGGATAATTCAGGGATTGACTTTGCTGCTGCACATTTTCTATATCGCCACATTGAGTCCAGTCACCAAATACATTGACTTCATCATGACTGTTACCCAGGCGATGCCAGAGTGCAACATAAACCACGAAATAAAGAGTGGAAATTGTGTGACTACAGTGAATAATTTATTACAATTTTCAGCGTAGAGTGCATGTGTTCGTGATAGTGTGATTTCCAAAAACTCCCACCTTCCCGACAACCAGAAACGATCTAAACCCTAACAAACAAATTGGAAAGCAAAGACACACACTAATCCCTACCTCCCGAACCAGGAAAACAGGAGAAAAAAATCCATCCCTACCGTACAGTGATTAAACATCCAAATGAACTTTACAACTCCATTTACACAATTTACACTAATCACAAAGATCTCTGCCAGATTGGAATATGTCACGTTATCACCACACACTAGCGCCTCCACAATTTCCATCCTCGACTCCTCGACCAGGAGGACGTCTTTATCTCCTCTTGCACCTCCTGTCGCCACATCTGGCGCGTCAGTGCCTGGGGAAGAACAGAGATGAGGCAAGCGACAGGAGCCCTCACTCCCGTCCCAAATGGCAAACCACAATCGCTCTGCATCATAATCGCTGTAATCTGTAATAAATAATTGCCATACATTCACTATTTCTTACTGATTGACACGCTGTAGTGCAGACTTCATACAGGCGATAAGACCACAGAGAAGAATTTCGGCTTAAACTTTCTTTTCCTATTTACATATTCATAAAGGCTAACTCTGCCAGTTTAGTGTGTTGCTTTTTGACCTTGAGAGATGTATGAACACTGACAAACCTGGAGTGAAACTGTCCAAAGAAAATCATCAGCAAGGATCCTGGTAAAATATTAATGTGCAGCCTGGGATTCAAATAAGTAAATTCTGTGGCAGAGCTTGAAAGAAAAGCTTAAGTATTATTCAAGTGTGTTAACAGAGGTATCCTACCAGTGGCTTGTGGGATTACATTGTTTGGGTTTATGTTTATAAAAGAACTCCCCATTCAGGAAATAGACTTATTCCCTCTCTTGTCGTGAGTCTTATAAGAAGATTCCTCTCTCATGTCTCTCTGCCAGCAGCCAGTTAACTTAGCTCAGTACAGCCTTAAGACTGGAATCAAGAGTGGAACAGCAAGACTGTTTTACAAGAACAACATCTACCGAGCTCAGCTCGCTGATTAGCATATTATATGATGTTTGTTTATGTCCAAAAACAGAAATAGCAAAGGGACACAGACTCCTGGCAAAATATGTTTCTTTTTAAATGATTTCTTTTCACCACTGCCCTTGGAGATAAGTTGTGTGTCCTGCTTCCTCCTTTGCCACAGTTTATGGAGGTTGAGAGCGTTGCCCGCCACACATTGTGCAAATATAATCCAATTCAGGGAAATGTTTACAGCCGCAGCTAAGGGTCATTGTTATACATTGAGACACCGTATCTGAAAAAAAAAAATAAAAAAAAAGCCACCAAAGCACCTTTACAATCACAGCACGCAGGATAAGTCGTGTTTGGTTTTAATCCTCAGCGCTTGCTGCTGCTGCTGCTGCAGACACAACACAACTACAGTTTTGCTGCAGATGAACCTGTAACATGTGGGCTTCAGGAAGGCTTTGTGAGATGAACCTACAAAAATATTTACACATCAAAATGGTGTTTATTCAACGGGATTATCAATGTCCAGATAGGGAATGAAAGCCTTTGGGGTTGTATTAGCAAAATGTGAAAAGAAAAAAAAAAAGATTTAACAACTGTCAGAATGCAAATGTATTTGCAATAGCTTTTAAATGCAGCATCTCGTAATCGCGCTCTTGGACAGAAAGAATTTTTTAATGGAGTTATGGCTTGGTCTGAACATGCAAAAAGCATCCCCACCATCCCGGCTTATCTTAATTACTTTTGCTTGTGATATTCCACACCAGTCCATCAAAACTAAACTGCCTTTACAGCCACAGCATGGAGCAGAACTGGGTTTGTGTTCTTGGCCACAGCTGCTTCTGTGATGATTTTAGTTTGAACCCGAGTGAAACTGCAAACCTATATTATATAACCATATTTACTCATGGAAGTAAATATTTGAAGAATATTGGCCAACAGATAAAACCTCTGATCTTTGGCGTTTTGCTTGTCCCTCAAACTATGTCAAAGGAGTTTAAACTGAAGTTATTTCATTTATTGCATTTTTCTTTCTGTATAAGGGAAAATGTTTTACAAGCACTGTCAACTTTATTGGATACACTGCAAATCAAATAAGGTTGCTGGTAACTTTATATTAAATGAACGAAACAGTGGACATGTTCATGTAATCTGGCTGCCACCTCATCTAAGAGTCTGCTACATGTCTCTATTTTTACCGACGTAAGATATCAGTCTATATTTATAATGATGTTATACTGAGAGACACAGAGGGTCGTGTGGAGCTGATAGTTTTAATCAGCATTGTATGAATTCTTTTCATAATGGTTTGGATGTAATGGACATTTATTTATATTTAAAAGTTACACGGCACAGTTTTAACTTTAGTTTCCGGTAATAATATCGGTGAATAGCTTCTCCAGACTCAGTTTCATGACTGATACCGAGTTGATACTGTGACTGGTGGGTTTGTTGTTGTGTGTTTTGTTGCACAGCTGTTCTTTTGTGTAGCACAAATGTACTGTTTTATATATCAGCTCTCAAACGTTTTATACCAAGTGTTGCAGCCCTTGACGTTCATAATAATGGCAGAGAGTCTCGACAGGTGCAATTTCCTTTATTTAGTAGCACCGTGAAAACTAAAAATAAACAGAAAGAATTTATTTAATACAAATCACATTTCCACAGTGCATTCAATCAAACCATAAAACACATAGAAATACTGTGCTTCAAAAAATAAACAACAGTAATTAGATTAGGCTTATAGCACAAATATGTTTACTATTTACACACACACATAATATACCAGATACACACCTCACTCCGCTCACCAAGGGTGCAAAACTTACACATGACTGCTTCAAAACTTGCTGTTAGTTTGATGGGCTCTTAACAAACGACACACAAATACAGCGCAGGTAAGTCTAATAATGTACAGAACATAAAGTACAAGCAAGTAATAAATGTGATAATCATAATCATAATGTAAACAAAGTAGATAGCCATACAGGTTCCGGGGGTTAAAACGAAGGAACATGAATGACGAATAAGCTAGTCACTTACACCAAGTCACCTGAGAAAAATGTTGAGCTCTCAAAGTAACGCCATTATCGCCAACGTTAAAATACAGTGGTGTAAATAGGTCGAGCAAAATCAGCTACGGACTTTTCACAGGAGGCAGATTTATTCCCAAATAAAATAATCTGCTCTCTCATCATCCTCCTCTTCCTCACTTATACTTCACCAACTGGTATAGTGAAATCAGATTAAGATGGAGCAAGCGATACAGTGACTCTAATTACTATTATTTCATTTATTATTATTTTTGTTGTTATTTGTCTCATTTTCTCGGGTCAAAATCCCTCAGCTCTGCTCTGATCACATACCCTGGTTTATACAGTAGAGCAGTATTTCTGATTTCTCCTTTACGTACCACCAGAAGAAGCTCACGTACCACTGGTGGTACACATACCACAGTTTGAGAACTATGGAGCTACATAATAATAACTTTTTTTATATTCATGAACATTGTTAAATGTATCACACTGAACTGCAGTGGCAAGAAAACAAGACCCCAGCAAACCATTTATTGGACACTAATCACAGTAAAAAAAATTTTTATATAAATTTCTTCAATTCAGAAGAATAATTGTCGTCTTCTTCTTCTGCTTCAGTATATATTAACCGAATTAGTGTGACTACAACTAACTATATTGACAGAAATAGTATAACATTTTAACACTGTCTTTTTTTGACGTGAAAAGTAAATGTGAGCCAAACTGAAGCTGCAGTGTAAAAAGTATAGAAAGTCTCTGTTTGTTTTAAGTTTGTCCTTTGTGTATGCATGGCTGTGAACAAGCTATTTTTGCTGTGATATCTATCATTATCTTTGAGGGTCGGGAGGGTGGAGCCAATCTCGGGTGACATTGGGTGTGAGGCAGCGTTATCGCATGATCAACATATACACACACTCACTTTCACGTTCACCCCAATTAGTCTTTTCAATTTAAGTCCATATAAATCGGCATATGTCTTTGGGCTGTGGGACGAGGTCAGAGTACATGGACATAAATGCCCTTTGTTTTAATTAATTTGTTTTAATTGTTTTAATTATTGCTAAGCCAAACTTCTAGCTACCGTCTCTGTAAGGCGAGCTAAGTTTACTTGCATGGCATATTTTAATAGTAAGGTAACTCAAACCTAATAATAAATAAATAAATGACATCATCAATTTACCTAATCCCCATATTGCATGTTTATGGACTGTGAGAATCCAGTGAAAACACACACACACACACACACACACAGGGAGAACATGCTAACTCCATGCAGAACTCCATGAAGAAAGGCCCTTGTTCCAACCGGGTTGGGAACCCATGTCCTCTTGCTGCAAAGGCACCACCACTACACTAACCACTACACCAATCATGTGGCCCTGAAGGCATCATTATAAGCAAAATAAGACAATATAAATGATCTGTCTAGAAGTAAAAATGATAAAATATTGAGAAAAATGTAACTAGTGAAAAGTGCAGTGTAAGAAATGAGTCACCGTTTGACTTCATAAAAGGCTGTGACTAACTGGAAAGTCCTCCTCAGCCTTGGTTTAAAAAACAGTATTTCTGTGAGGGAGCTTGTTGT
Organism: Solea solea; assembly: GCF_958295425.1. NCBI lineage: Eukaryota > Metazoa > Chordata > Actinopteri > Pleuronectiformes > Soleidae > Solea > Solea solea. Next base: position 7,412,020 of record NC_081144.1, read on the forward strand.
TGCAGATATGGAGCAAATGTATAAACAAAAACAAAAAAATATCGACTGACACAAGTCTTAACCCTGAAATTGAGTGTAACCTTAAATCTGTAGTTGCTTGGAAATGTCACAACCCTGTTTACCGCCGTAGTGAAACAAGCCACACACGCTGCAAACAGAAAGAACGGTCCGGTGATCTGCTCTGATTGGTAAAGAGTAAACAATGGCTGAACAGTCTCTTTTTTTTCCCACTGACCAAACCCTCCTTGTCCAATTACGTACTTGTCTCGCCTTTCCTCCATTCTCATTTGTTACATCCTCTGTGACCTTTCCGTGGTGTTCTGATGTGGCAGCAGTCAAACGTCAGTCTGGGAGCATATCGTTGATAGAAGGATGGAGGTTATTACCAGCAATTGTCTTCAAGGGTGCCTTCATCACCCAGAAAGCTCGGGCCAGAGCCCGGCCAGCGGACTTGGTTAAATTACTGACCTACTCTAATTGGTTCCGTGTATGGGCTGTGATGCAAGCAGGATGTGACACTTAAGGCTAGACTTCCTCTGCTGTCTGCCCTTTGTGTCAGTCCCATTAACCTTTCCTTTCTGCCTTCTCCTCAGCATTTTTATGTTCAATTAAAGGCACTATTTAAGTAAGCTGCGGTGGTAAGACTAAGAGCTCAGTCATGGACCGTGTAAAAGGAAATAATTGCACCTTAAATTACTATTCCCAGTGGACTCTGTATGCAAGAGGTGAAAATCATCGGAGTTCTAATTGTACTTGGTTGGCTAATGTTTAGCTTTCCGAGTCGAGACATTGTTGCACGTGATTTATTGTCTGAAAAAGGGCATGAGAACATCTTTGTCACGATGTTTTCACCCCTTCATTACGCTTGTACATCAGCAAAACTGTTACTGCATCCATTAATAATACTGTAAATTCAAAGGGAACAATACGACAAAAGGAGGTTGAAATCTGTGAAAAGTGTTAGCACTTTGTAATTTGTGTTATTTTGGTGACTGTTGTCACTACTGTGTAATTAATCATTTCGCCTAATTGCATTCACAGGCTTTCTTTTGGTTAATTGGACTGCAGATGGAGGAGAGCGATGATTTATTTAGAAGGAAGGTGGAGCACCACCACCCAGCAGTATCCAGGTGGATGGATGGCTCACGACTGCGCCCAGCTTCCCCCGTCCTCCATCCTTCAGGCCAATCGACTCTGTGGGCACATTTACAAGAAGGTCTTCAGGGTGACGAAATGGAAGGAGGGAAGGTACAGTGGAATCAATTTCCCCTCTTTTCTCTGTATGCAAGACTTGGAGTTGTAAGAGCAGGACAGCCAATAAGGCTATTGACCATCTGAAGAAAGTTTAACAAGGGAACTTCTGCAAAGTGCTTGTTGGCAACTAAAAACAAATACCAGGGCCAGCCAAAGGTGAGGCCCCTCAGACATTTGCTACTCTTCCCACTTAATGGTCCTCTGCTTTATTAACTGGCTGTGCTGTGAGTCAGAGTGGCGTTAATTACGTTATTTTCAGGTTTAGATCTCATGTCACCCACCAAAATCCCCATACTGCACACAGGAAGTGATTTGTTTTATGTCAAGTCAGACGGAGGCAATAGCACAATTGAGCTAGTAAAGCAAGACAGCTGCAAACAGGTTGGAGTTTGACTGAAAACACAGAGGTGTCTGCAAAAAAAAGTGAATAAACTGCAAACTGTTAAAGGCTTCTTTCTGCTCCTCAGCCCTGCTCTACCTGTGTAGAGACACAAATGGTCCCCCAGTCAGGTCTGATTGTATTGCTTGATGGACGCTGTTTCTAGACACAGCATACAGGTACATTGTTGCATTGTTTCTATTCATAATATCCAAACAGATGCAGAATAATAACAAAAACTCTCTCACTGTAGATTAAAATTACAACCCACAGAGTAAAGTGGAAGTGTGTGGTTCAGATAAAGTGTTTTTCAGGTGGAGTAACCAACTGTGAAGGGTTTTAATTGATTATTTTAATAAACCAAACACAATATTCAATAGCACTTAACATTAAGTGTTAACCATTCAAATGTATTTTAAATCCAGTTTTGAGTGCAAAAGGTGTAGCATTCACCTGAGTTTAAAATCATTATCATCACAATGATGTCAGGCATCAGTCCGCACAGCACTTAAATGCCAAATGACATCACTTATACTCTTTTCAACCATGTGTGACATTTCATCTATAATCAGTCAGATTGGCGAATTGGCTCTATAATTTACAAAAGCAGAGCCAATACATCAACATTAGGATTACACCTTCTCTTGCTGTAGTTTGTTTCAGTGCTACTGGCGTACCATTACCCTGAGATAACCACGCTTTAATAGTTAATGCAGCTGTGGGGCCCCCTCTGCATTACAAATGGGCCTATCCGTCTCAGCTAGACCCCTGTGGGTGGCAGCGCCACAGTCCAGCTTCAGCAACTCTAATCATTCATCAATAGGAAGCTATCTGACACCTGCTTACGAAAGATACCCAACACTGTGATGTGGTCAAGGCCAGTCAGACAGACATCCTGGTGTCAGAGAGGGGATCTGTCAACCGATATTACTCCAGACACCTCGATGGGACTTCCCAGTTACAACAGCTGGACTGCAGGCTCCAAGTATCCTCTGCTTTTATAAAATATGCTGTCTAGACACTGAACAAGGGCAAAGCAATTGGTGAGTTATTTACCAGATGGATGCAAAGAGTAAACAACACATGAAAATCTGTTCACTGGTTGGTCTTGGGATTATCAGCATCAGAAATAAGCGATATATGATATTTGATATATGGGCAAAAATGGGTTTTGACCAGTGGTGAATGCTCTAAGACACCAAGAGAAGCTCAGATTCCTCTAAAATGTCATCAAATATGTACTGTGTTGAATTTACATTTCAAGACTAAACGTGCACTAGAACGCAATTAGAACGCGATGGTGTCAGTTTATGGTGTCCGTCTAGTTTGTTCAGAATCAGCTGTTTATCGCGGATAAAACCACTTGAAGCTCAGCTTCAACTGTTCTCTGTGTGACAGCACAGAATAGGTTTTTTCACAGCGATTAGATTCACAGTGATCAGACAAATGCGGCAAAATGTCACTTCCAGGGAAGCTCAGCTTCTCTGGGAGTCAATGGAGTAGTGATTAAGTGAGTAATAATAATAATAATAAAGCTCCTGTGCAGAATTTCTATTGCCCCTGGTGGACTTCTGAGCAATTACCAAAACACTGCCTGAAAAGAGCTCTTCCCCTTCTGCTAAACAAGACATTTGATTTTACTGAACTTCAGTAGGTTGTGTGTTGTATGTTTGTCTTTTAATGTAGCATAACTTGTCCATCCAGGAAACTTGGAGCTGTAACGTACGGGAACAGCAGCAGCTGTGATTGCCACAGACTGGCATTTAGTCAGGCACTGATTTAGGGATTTGTCAGAGGAACGATCCCATTCAGAATTGTGTTTGTGATTAATCGATAAATGTGGAGCTAAAAGGCTTAATCAGGATTGTGTGAACTCATTGGACAATGGTTCGAACGCTGTGGACATTTGTTTATATTTTAAAAAGGACTCACTACAGCTTTAATAGAAAAAGGGTTTGCTAGGTAAACATATGTGCATTATAATCTGAAAAAGGGGCTGAGTGGGATTATGTAAAAATGCACGATATACAAATATACAAACAGAAGATAACGTATCATAAATCAAGACGTAAATGTGCTGACAGTTGGAATTAGTGAAGGGCTGGTCTATTGAGTGTCTGACACTCCAGCAAAGGAATTGTAAAGTCTGATGACTTCCTGTGGTGCTCACTGGTGCCTCTAAGTGAAGTGAGTCAGTTGCAGACTCTCCTGTGCTTATTCAGCATGTCATGGAGAGAGTGTGAGACACTGGCCTGTAAATTGGACAGAGTCCTTGTCTCTGACAACACAATCACAGAGTCTGGTTTCAGTCCACCTGACCTAAAGATTGAATATTGGATTGCATTGTGGGTAATGCGAGTGCCAGGTTGTCACTACAAAGACAAATACATGAAATCCAAAGACTAATGTCTCTGATTATGTTGCATGAATCTTTTAAACTGTCCATCGTTCGTGTGAGTGAATTAGTTGTCTTTCATTTGAGCATTTGAAAAGTTCAGTTCACTTATCATGAGCACTACTCCGCCTCGCTGTGTGCATGGTTGAAAACCGTTAAGCTGCTGTTAACAAGCAGTTTATTCATATCAGTGCAGGTGTTTGATCACCAAGTAATATATTACATCATCAAGTAATATGATGATGTAATATAAACTTTATTTTGAAACTACTACTACTGCAGGCACTAACACACGACCAGTTAAAGTCAATGTCACATGGCTGTCAGATGACTGTGCTGTGTGGGTTAGTCTGTAACATGATGAATTCACTTTCATAATGCCTTTTGTAACCAAAAAATGTTCATGTTTAACTTAATCTTTGCAATAAATGGCCTTTTTAACCAAAGTCCCGTGTCACCAAGGTGAGCTGAGCAAAGGTGAGCTGAGCAAATCATATGCGTGACGTCGTCAGCCTACCGGCTACTTATTGGTCAGAGTGTCGTCACTGGAAGTCATGAGCGTCCGACACAAGAATCAAACGGAACAATGCCGAACTGCAGATCAGTTAAAAATACTTAAAAATCCTGAAAACATACTTAATCTCCGACATTTACCAAGGAAATGTCTAAAATCACATAATTTAACAGAGGAGTCTGGTGTATTTAGCGACAGCACTGCTGAAAGCCTGCGAGCGGCGAGCTGCATCACAAACCCTGCCGCTGTATTTCAGTACAGTGTCTGTGCTCCTGTCATACTGGAAGTACTGAACAAATCTTTCATGAACTGACTCAACAGCTGCTTTACAAGTTTCTAGTTACTAGTCACTAGTCTGTAGTGTGTAAAACAAAGTCACGGCAGTTTCATGCAGCCGTGCCGTGATGACCCCGCCCACATTAAGGAGGCATTATGTTGTAATGGAAAACCATACCAAACCGCGTAGAGTCAAACCACGCCATGCCGGGCAGAGGCAAGGTGGGACCAGGTAGTGGAAAAGCACCATTAGATTGTGGCGAGTGTGGGATGTTTTGGAGCCTGACGCTTTCTAAAGACTCCACGTCTTTCTACTTCAATGTCGACCATTGTTTTGTTTTTTTGTTTTTTCATCTGTCTCCTGTGAGTCTGCAGACTTACAGTGAAATATCAAATTGCAGGAGTACTCCTTTAAATCAAATTGTAGTCCTCAGGCTGTGTAGAAAACAGAATAGGCTAAACAGGTTTTTGGCGAGTTTCCTAATATGCCACTGTCTGGCCTGTTTATTCACACAGATTGTGTAAACGTGAGTGGAAAACTTTCCATGTTTCCTAACAAGGAAATGCCAATCAAAACATAATCAATAAGACAAATGTTAACGTGGCCAAACTTTGCCTGGTGCCTTTTTTCTGGAGGCATTTGTAAACCTTTTATCCCCAACTGTATGACCGGGCTCTTATTTGTTGTAATGGTCATCACACCAGCACTCTGCAGCAGAGAGTCTGCACTCAATTCCTTCCCCATGGAAATAAATGAAAAAAATAAATAAAAACCTGTATATAAACCTGCTATATCTGGGCCTCTGTGAGTAACCAGCCCAGATATAGCTCAGGTCAGCCGCTTTCTCTCAGGACTCCAGCTGCCACACAGGGATGTGACGGGCCCAAAATAGGCACACCGGCCTCTTCCCTTTTGATCAATCAGGTAAGACAAGAGTGGGGAAGCATGAATTCTAAAACTCCAGATGCACCATCACCAAGGTGACTCTCGTCTACAACCGCCACAAACATACGCTCATCTGTCAGAGTGCCAGTGCTCCTTCGCTTTAGTTGGATTTAGACCTAATCAGGGTCAGATGAATTAAGTCGTTCGTTAATTCTTCTGCATCTGATTGTCATTTGTAGAGGACGAGCGTTAAATCACACCACAAAACTTTGCTCCGTGCTTTCATCCCCACAGTGGGTCTCTGCATAGCTTATGCTTTTGTGCTGCATTGTCTCTTCATTCCTGTGTGACTGGCCATAAGGTGAGGCATCAGTGCTGAGTGGGTTGTTTTTCTCGGAGGAAGACTACCCTCTGCTGGTCTTCATCACTAATGTGTGACTTCATCACCTCAGCTCTCGTGCAGCGAGTGTGTGCCGAGGTGTGTTTGAAGAAGCAAATCTCTAGAGAACATCAACTCATAGCAGCTGAAGGTAAAAGGTAAAAAGAAGAAAGAAAGTCTTTTGTTTTTCCTCTGATGTGTAAATAAGCATGTTCAACATACATTATATAGCCTTACTCAGTGCACAAGCACTAGTCATGTATGAGTACGTCCAGAAGAGGGCGTCCTTTCCCAAAGATGTCATTTGGCCTCAGTATGACTTACTCAAACCTAATCTGCTTCTGCCACCTGCTGGTGAAGAAGAAATCCTGCCACCTGTCAACTATGATTAAAAACACTCACTTCATTAATAATACATCTGTAAGTACCTTACATAATCTGTAAGACATGAAATATTTGTCTTTAATACTGCAGTAAAAACTATAGAAGGGCAGTGTGTGTGGTTTATATATATATATATATATATCTATATATATATAGATATATATATGGACATAACATATTTATATAATGTACAACGTTAAAGTAAGGCTGCATCTAACGCTTATTTGGATCTGCTGATTAGTTCCTTGATTAGTTCATTCAGGCATAAGATGTTCCCCAAGCCTATTATTGACATATAAAATGCTGAAATCTAAGAATTTGTTTTAATTTATGTTTAAAAAAAAACAACCCTGCAACTGATTATCAAAAAGGTTGGCAGTTGTTTTAGTTCATTAATACTAATGTCTAACGTCTCTGTAGGAGCACCAGGCATCGAGAGCTTGCCTTCAGGGATGAATTGATTTCATGTGTGTGTGTGTGTGTGCCTTGACTATTTTGTAATGCCAAAGCTCTAGTGTGTACATGACACCTGGGAATTTATTAACAATAATGAAAAGAATCAGAAGAATCAATTAAAGATTGAAAGCTGAGTGATTTACTCAGGATGACACATAAAACAAATAAAGCATAATGCATCGGCATGTTGAGGCTTCTGTTGCCAGAGGAGCAGAAGTTTTAAATATGGCTCTGCTTTCACCCTTATACATTTCACAGGCTTGAGTCACAGTATGACTGATGCACCCACTGGATCTCTGTCCAAAACTCTCAGGATGTGGAAATGAAACTATTTGAGAAGGAGAGAGCGCTGAGTGTTGACTCACTGACCGACGTGCGGAGGTGAAATTAGGTAGCATAAGAAGTCCCATTATTTCCTGCATGCACAAGTATCGCATAAATACAGTACAGTTCACTAAACAAGCAGCACGCGCTACTTCCTGTGTTTGTGTGAGTCAGATACTACTCATGAGCAGAGACTGAATCAGCAGGACCCCATCCCCCGCCCACTAACCTCCATCCGCCCCCTCACACAAGTATAAAAGACACCCACACACATATTCCCATCTCCTCCCACCTTGCCTTTCAACTGCTCCCACACTTTTCCTCTCTCCTCCCAGTGGATTTTCTCTCTGTCCCTCTCTCTCTGACTTCTCTCTCCCTTGTGTTTTTCCCTCCGTCTTCTCTACGGGAGGGGGTGGAGGAGGAGGTGTGTGTGTGTGTGTGTGTGTGTGTGTTAGTCATGTTCAGGCTCATCCAGGGCCAACAGCAGCAGCACAAGCAGGGGGAAACCCAAGCACAGGCAGGAATAGGATGTTATGTCCACATCTGTTAGTTGGTTTGGCTGCAGCACTCCTGTGGTTTACACTGCACCTAAAAATGGATTTCTAGACTGAGCGAGAGAGGGAAGACGGATGAGCATATAGGAAGAGGAGGAGGAGGAGGGGAGGGGGACAGAAGGACATAGGTGGGGGGAGGGATAAGCATGCCAAAGTGGGCCAAGCAGACATACACACACATACACCCCCCCCCCCCCTCTCCCTCACCATCACCACCAATCCCATGGTTAATAGGATTCTGTCTGCACTGAGCTGCTGCAGAGTTCATGAGCCAGGAGACGTCCTCTGAAGACGGCGGCGTCTGATATGGAGAAGTCGGTCTCCCGCAACATTTGAATCACTTTTAAACTCAAACTTTTTTTTTGCTGTATTCCTATATGTGTGAATTATATACTGTACATGTGCTTCCGGTGAAGATGTGGTCATTTTATTACAGTATAAAACGAAAAATCAATTTGCACAATACTAATGTTCAGTCTTTCGTTCATAAGTGTGTTTATTCCCTTAAGAGAACATTTCTTTTCCAAGGACATCCGCATTACAATACAAGTATATAGCATACAACAACAACAACAACAAAAATAAAAATAAATCTTTTGAGTCAATATCATTCAAGTATATAAAAAAGACCATTATTACATTATCATGTTCAGTGATAATATTCAGTTCCTTGCAGCTTTTTTCACATTTCCATATTGTTGGGGACCTCTGAAATCGAGCATATGCTGTCTGTTTATTAGTTTCACCCATCGTCCATCTAAAACTAATACAGTTTCATTCAAAAGGCCTTAAAAATCCAACTTTTTTAAGTTTAGGTGTTCAGCTTTTTGCTTAAAAAATGCACCGAATCAACTATAATGATTCTTTTGGGAGATGTTAGGTGCTGCTAAAGTGTATTACTTTATGTGTCTATAACTTTTTCCTCCACTTTTCTGTCAGTGGAGATGGAGAATAAATACCAGAAAGTGTTTTAAGTGAAGCTTAAAAATCTATTATTTCTAATATCTGCACAGATTTATTTTGCGCACAACTGTTTTGGGGTTGTTGGTTTTTTTTTTACAACTCAAATGCAAAATGTGTTGCTTTGTTTTGTATCATCACTGATCAGTCACACTATCCAATTCCCTCATCAGTCTTTAAGTGTTGCCAGTGACTGAGAGGGACAACATTCCTTTCACACACACACACACAGAGTGGACCTATTAACCGCCCTGTCCTGTCTCCATCCACACAGTGCGGGGCTGGGTATGGCAGAGATGTGTGAGGGTGTGGGGGATGGGGCTGAAGTAGTTGTGGAAGACAGAGAGGAAGGAAGTGAATAGAGTGAGAAATGAGGAGGGAAGGGGGTGGCGGGGGGGGGGGGGGGGGGGGGTTGGGGCATGCAAGGCAAGGCAAGCACATGCTGAGCAGAACATTGGACTCATTGAGAAAAGCGCTCTCTCCATTCATGCCCTGTCCAATCCCCTCTCACCCAAACTCCCACTCCTCTCATCATGTACGTACAGTGCGCTGATATCTAGTGCGTGCTGTTTTTGCACATGACAATGGTTTTGGGATGAGAAAGTAAGTCAGAGTGTGTTATACTGTGTGTATCAAGGCATTTCATACACACACACACACACACACACACAATGGAGAGGTGAGACAGAGAGGAGCACGGTGCCTGTCTCGGCCGCACTCGTGTCACTCTTCTTCTGTGTTCTCAGTATCTGTTTTCAGTTGCAGGGCTGACGAGCCGTCGGCTCCAGATGGGCACTTCATTTACATCAGAAACCCGCGTGTGAAAGCAGCAGTAGGTGGTTTGATTAGAGCACAGTTTGCAGCAGTTTCTTCACCACCTCACATCGTCTCCCCTGTATTCACCACACCCACGTAACAGACATCAGATGTTTATCTATTTAAAATACTAGCAGAGTCACACCAACCACTTTGGCATCGGTCAATTTCAAAGGATAGAGAAAACAGCACAGTTACAGAGTTTTGCTGTACTTGTTTCTTAATATTGGGCCTTCTTTTCTTCTTTTCTTCTTTTATTTTAATCACATATTGACTGGATATTTTTATTTGATTTATTTCATGACATGTGATAGTTGTCTTTCATGACTGTCATTTTAATGTTCCTTTCTTGGCTCAGTGTGAAAATGTAATCTCAATAAGTGGCAGACAATTATATAAATTACTTGCAAGGACATGTTGTCTCTTTAAAACAACTCAGTACTTTCACACTCTTATTATGGAGTAACTTCCACTGATATAACTTATACACCCTGAAGTCACACACACTACACAGACTCCATTTTATGTGTCTGTCCTGCAGAGGCATCAAAAATTAAACAACTGTGCAGCCATTTCAAGAGAGCACTTGACAGGGAAATCTTTATTTGCTTGAGAAATGGTTTATTTTAAGTGATTTTTTTTTTTGTTTGTTTTCCCCTGTTGATACCGAATGTTCCACTCATCCACACAGTAATAAAAAAAAAATTAAACACAATGTTTTTCTTTCTGAAAACATTTCAAAAATAATTAAAGCCTTAGCGAAAACAAAATGTGCCATGAGCCAAAATAAGACAGATGTGCCAAATTGTAAATTAAACTTTGACAAGTAAGAATTTTAATCTGAAACAAGCAGCCCGTCACAAACTATACAAATAAAAACAATCTGGATAAAAGGGTCACAAAGGGGTCACAAAATACGGGGTCATGAGACAATTGTTAGGAGAGGAAAGCTAAACAATAGAATAATTTTACCAACCTATTTTTTTCAATCGCTCTTATTTTTTATTCCCTTTGGGAAAATGATCTTGGTTTGCTTCGTTGCATCTCATAGAAATAACAAGCCATCTGTGACAGAGTTTCTGCTTAATATTGATTCATTAACTACAGCACAACAATGTGTTTTAATACACAGTGTAAGAGAAAGCACCGATTTGACAGTAATCATTTAAATTCACAGATAGAAGGAACAATGTTTTACTGAGTCAAAGACAGTATCCAGTCACATTTGTGATCAAATAATAAAGTAAAAGGTATATAATGTGTGTGTGTGAGAGAGAGTAAATTATATTAACAAATGACAATCTATAAAATGCTCAAATATTAACACAATATAACATATATCTGATTATCATACCGACATATTCATGTGTATGTATATTGTATACTTTAAAAATGTGCAGAATGATTTTCACATTGTGTTACTGCTGCACTGCTTTACGACAAAAGGGTGGTGCACTTTCCACCGCCATCGGAGATGATTAAAATATGACACACTGACACAGTCAGCAGCACCAATGTGCTGCTATAGCCTGAGTCTTTTTATAGACACTGACCTTCACTTAAAACAAGAAAACCATGTTTATGTTTTTTACAAACTAACATCTTGAGAATAGTTTTGCCAATTTATCCTGTTCACTCACTCACTCTGCCGCACCAAAGTCCACAGTAGAAAATCAGCAATTTTACATCACAGCACACAGGAGTTGTTGACGATCCACTGCTTCAAGTTTGTTATTTTGTTCCATCACATTTATTTAAGTGACACCTACTTACCAAACAAGGCAGCAGTGGACCAGCAAGTAAGTAAGTAAGTGTCCTTGTGAGTTAGAAATGATTGATATTTATTTTGTGTGTGCGTGTGTGTGTGTGTGTGTGTGTGTGTGTGTGTGTGTGTGTGTGTGTGTGGGATTGAATGAGCAGAGAAATCCTCAGTTTGTTGCAATCTGCAGTCTCACCATTAGATGTCGCTAATTCATACACACTGGACACTGAACAGGGGTGGATGGAAAAAAAAACTATGTGCAATACATTCTTACTCACCATCTCTATGATGTGTGAGTACATACACTTATTTATTTATACCACACACACAAACTTGTTTTTATATCTGAGGTCGGACACATGGGAGACATAATGCATTCTAAAGCCCCTTACCCTAACTTTAACTATCACAACCAAGTGCCTTATCTGAACCTAAACCCAATTCTGACCCTAACCCCATAACCAGGTCTTAACCCTGAGAAACATTTTAAAGTTGGTTTGTACATTTTTTTGGACCTCACAAAGACGTAAATACAAGCGCACACACACACACACACACACATTTAAACCACAAACTTGTATTTGTGCACTATTCCTCACATCCTGCCTCTGCTTCTGTTTATAATCTGTGCAATAATCACATGTTTACGTACCAAAGTGAAAGGTGTATATCATATACTGCAGTTTCACTTTAGTAAGTATTGTTAAGTCATTTCTTAACATTTGATATTGCTTTGTCTGGTATTATTCCTGTTGTTGTATTTGTATTTTTTTTATACACTCTTATATTTGTATCATTGCTTGTTCAAACCCCCTTTTGTATTTGCCACAAAGGCTTGACTCATACAACTTGTATGCTCTTGATAGTGATATCACCGCCTCGAGTATGAACCAATACCAAAATGACACCTGTCTGTTTTGCTATTTTTCTTCATTTATCTTCCAATAAATCCACACAGTCGCTCACATTCTGGTCACATGACATCACCGGCACGTGTGTCTCTATACAGCTTGTGATGAATGAAGCATGTGTGTGATATTTATGGTTTTTGGATCCTGTTTAAGTTTTCCCTGATATGTACGAGCGGTACTGTTACTGGATATTTGTGCTGCTGTAACAGGTGAATTTCCCTGGTGTGAGATCAACAAAGTCGACTCTTCATTTAATGCAATTTTATTGTTTTGCAGAAAGTGTATGTCCATACACTTTCACACGTGATGTTCCTGGTGTTTTGGGGATGAAACTTGGGCAACAGAAAGGATTCAGGAGGAGGAGGAGGAGGAAGGTGGAGGGGGTTGGGCTCCTCTCGTAGTGCTGGTGGCTTATTTATCATAACTCCGCCCTCCGGTTTTCGGCTCCCATGAGGGCGGCTCTTTAAATTCCCCCAAAACTCCTCCTGGCTGGCGCCTTTTTCCCCTTTATCTGCGAGAGACGAGACGCACGTGCTATTTATAGGACGCCGTTGGAATAAGCTGCTCAACCTGCTGGTAAATAAAACATTTTTTTATATATTTATTATTTGTTTATTTTCCCCTCAATGTTTTCTAATTTTGTAAACGCTGCATGAGTAGGGATTTTAAAGGGGCGGGCTGAATAAAAGCTGTAGCCTATAGATCGGCGCAAGGCTCTTTTTTAACCGGGTACAAACCAGACACACAGTCCGTCTTTAAGGGGACAATTCCTCTCACGTTTGAGACTATACGGTTCTTTATTTCCGCGTGATTTAAATAAATAAAGAAAGGTGAGTGCCGGAAAGTTTTTGCATGCATTTTTTTAAATGGTTTTACAGCAGAGAGCAGAGCAGAGCAGAGCAGAGGAGGCTGCACGCTTCAAATGTGAAGCCGTCTTTTGTTGCTCTGGCCCGGGGTATTTTCCTCTGTTTCAGCCGCCGCTTCACTCGCATCTGCGTCTTCTCTGCATATGAATAAAACGCGCAGGCGAGTATTTTTTTTTAAATTTTTTTTGCCGACGGGTTTAGTCTGTGAATCCCGCCGAACACACCACAGCTATTGTGTATGTGTGTGTGTGTGAGAGAGAGATATGTGTGTGTGTGTTCCGGCGTGCAGACATGCTGAGATAGTTTCAGGCCCGACTGTTGGTCACAAGTCCAGCTCGCTGCCGCTGGGCCTCTCTTTAAACATGGTCGGTGTGTGGAAGGGAGCGTCGGGTTCATCGGTGTTGTGCACGTTCGTCACTCTCGGCGACGGCGGATTGTAAATATTACCGCTAGCTGAGGCTGGAAGTTAAAGCGCGGATTAATCGTGGTTTAAACGCGTTACCGGTGCGTGGCTAGTCCGGTCCTTTCTGGTTTGACCTCGAGCTCAGCGGGTTTAATATCCTGGCTGTTTCTGTTTTATGTGTGTATATATGTGTGTGTGAATGAACTCGGCGCCTCGCCTTGCAGTAAGCGTTGTGATTTATCCCCCTCCTCCTCCTCCCGTGTGTAGGTTTTGAAAAAGCAAAGCAAACATGAGCGACAAGGGGACAGGCTCACCTAAGGAGAAGGAGGCTACAGAGAAGAGGGGGCGTGGAAGACCCCGTAAGCAGCCCCAGGTAAAAACCACTGACGTAAGTAAAGCCACTTTTATTCCATACGTGTGACTGAAAGGTGTGTGTATTGTGTGACCCCCCCCCCCCCCCCCCCCCCCCCCCCGAACCTGTGAGTGAAAACAAACTGGGTTTAAGTGTGGCTGAAGAGCCAGGAGCATCTGTTCCAGCTCAGGTGGATAAAGATGCCTCCTGTGCTGAAATCAAGACCTGAGATATGACTGCAACCAGGCCCCCATGACCATCCGCTCACCCCCCCTTATCTTTGCTGCAGTGCAGACAACTACAACAAACTTCCTGGGCCACTCACAGGTTCATCAGCAACCTGTAACCCAACACCCTTTAAACCGGTTTAACCCCCTCCCCCCCTCTCTTCCTCTCCCCACGACATACATCTGCTCGTCATGTAATGGATGACATGGAGGATGAGTGCACGCTGGCTCGTATAGCTGTCACTCTGTGTCGGTATCGGATGCCGCGGTCGTTACGGGGCGCAGTTGTAAACAAGCTAAAAAATGCAACAGGAGACAAGTGTGCCATGAGATGACTCACGGCCACACATTATCATATGAGTAAGATGTCTCCCCTCATGCTTTAAAACAACCACGCATGTCTGTGTCGATGGTAATCCCCCCCAGCACCATGTTTGTTTACATTTGTCCTTTATGGACATTTCATGGGGTCATGTTTTATTTCTGCAGCCTTTGTACTAGCCCTGAAATGTGATTATGTCCAACTGTAGAAGTTAATTCATGTCAGATTTACTCCATGAGAAGACGAACTGTATGCAAATTAAGAAAAATATACAGTTGCATGTGGTTTTTCTGTTCTAACACTAGTTCTGATTGTCTTGGATTACCAGGAACCAAGTGGGTCCCCGACTCCAAAGAGGCCCAGAGGACGACCAAAGGGCAGCAAAAACAAGACCGCCACTAAGGGCAAAGTAAGTCGGTGCTGTCTGCAGGCTTGTTTTCACTCGCCAAAAAGACACCGTTTCAGCAGCAGCTCCAAAAAACCCGGATGACTTGCACACAGACACTGCACATGCAGTTTATCGCCCCGTCATTTCTCGCAAGCGTTTCCTTTTTCTAACCCCTGATGTTAAGAAACTTTTAACGGTAGCTAACCTCCACCTCTGACAAGGATGTCCTGCTCTTATGATATTAGTCTGCTGCTCCCCCCACATCATGGTGTCAGAAATAGCTTGGCTTGGGTTTCCCATTGTAAAGACCTTGGTTTACTGCCTTACTTTTTTCTCTTTTTTTCTTTTTTTTTAAAAGTGATGCTCAGTCTGTACTTCCTGTCCTCCAGCTTCCTGCAGCTTGCACAGTGCGGTGCAGGTGCAGAGGCCGCAATACTGTTTCCAAGCTGACACTAAGCGCCCCCTCCACCCCCACCCAGCACACAGTCCTAGTTCTTCTCTGCCTGTCGTCTCCATAGCAACAACTGATTTTTCTCCCTCGCCCCAACCCTCCAGCTCTCCTGTGCGTTCTCGTCTTCACTACAATGTATGGGGAAAGGCAGAGAGAGGCAGAGTGAAGTCTGTGTGTGTGTGTGTAGGAGCATGTATGATATAGTTTTAGGAGCGAGGGCTGAGCTGCAGAGGGTTTGTGTCTCTGCTCAGTTCCACCAGCTGTCTCTGAGCCTCAGACCAGGTGGCCAGCGAACTGGAGTGCCCTGTGTGCAGTTCCTGTCGGCCTTCCAGATAATAGCCAATGAACTCAGTGCCCCCTTTTCCATCTGTCTTATTGCAGAGGTAATACTGCCATCTGCAGGCAGCTAGAGGCAGAGGAAATGAGGATTGTTTACACCAGTGTTTTTGCACCGGTTGACTCCTCAAAACAGCCCATTTTTATTTTATTTTTTCAAATTCTGAGCCGTTTCAGATTCAATACAAATTGCATGATTGGACCACAGTGCTCATTCACTCTGCTATTGTTCACAGAAGGCGTCGGCAGCCCCGTCTGCAGTGGGGAAACGCAGGGGAAGACCTAAGAAGGAGGTAAGATCTACACTAATGCTGCACAAACAGTGCACCATCAGTGCTACACCATTCCTCTTCCAACTTAATTATGATTGGTATGGCTGCCTGCGGGGCAAAATTGCATTTTCCTAATTCCATTGCCTGCCTACTCCCTCATTTGTAGTCACCGCGGCTATTTTGGTTTTTGTTCTTGTCGTCGCACAAAGTTCCAACATGTTGGCGTTAAAAAATCATATCTGACCCATGTGACTGATTCCCTAACGGAAGAGGAAGCCATTCTATATTTTTGACAGTGAAAATAGGGCAACAGACCCATTTTTAGCCGGCACAAATGTGAGTGTAATCTCAGAACAAATTGTGGTCTCGTAGTAACATTTTGTCACGTGCACATGTGGTCAGGGCGTGTGCTTCAAAGTAGTCTGAGCTACATTAGTCATAGAAAGGAATGACACAAACTTACCCTTCTAACATTTTTATGAATGAACATCTTTGGCAACGGAGTGTCGGGAGGAAATAGAGCAAAAAAAAGAAGCAGGATGCCTCACTGTGACTCACCCTCATATGAATCACTTTTCACTCCAGATGTCTTACCCTTCCCTGGGAGTTCTTAGTGCCACAATAGTATGCTAAGCATATTTGTTATGATGATACTTGGAGTGGGATTATTAAAAACAATTAGTCACGTTTGAGACATGAATCAAAGGCAGATGTTGTTGAACAATGATGGCACTCGAGGCAGTTGGGATTCGGTGTCTTGATGTTTGTTTTTTTTCCTTCTGCTGTAGGAGAGGGAAGAGAAAGCATCCCAGGAATCATCTGAGGAGGAAGAGGAAGAGGACCAGTAATTCACAACGCATGCTACCTCACTCAACATACTGACTTACTGTTAACCAGAACTGGGCTGTATCTCCAACACCAGTGCCACCACATGACCACTGTTCACGACAAAGCCCCCTTTGTGAAAAAGGAGGGTTAAACACAGTACATATATCATGCAACAGCACTGGATAGACTGATGGACCTTGCTCAAGCATAGATCTAAGAATTACAAGACAGGTAACAGCCCTTTTCTCTACATGTCATGTAATCACAAGTCTTTTATACTGGACAAAGGTGTGCTCTAAGTAGCCTGGATATTTCCATTTTTCCCCATAAAGATGGTTTGTAGGACATTCTCCTCTGCTTAATGTTACTTATTTGTTGTACCCGCATCTGAGATGGTAGGGCCTATAGATTTTTTCTTTTTTTTTTTACTGGACAAAGGTTGAATTTTACCTATACTTGGTTTCTTTTTTTTCTTTTTTGTGTTCATGTGAAGTGGTTAACTTTTGCATCATGTCATTGATGGAGTTGAGCTTCAGCATTTAGGATGGAAATCCATGGTAACTGATGGCGTTAGTATGTCTAATCTGCATGAAGGCGTTCACCGCGTCACACCAGTAGAGCAGAATTGTCTTTACCACCCTCTTCCTGTAGGACAAGTAAGATTTAGTTATGCTCCTCAAAACATCCTTCTCAGTCCTTTTGTGTAGTGGGGAAATGTTAAAGTGTATCATTAGTCATCAGTATTGTTGGATCAGACTTTACTGTGTTCTTCTGGGTTACATACCATTTAAAAGAAACAAATGGTCTCCCATTTGTGTGCTGCTTCATTTTATAATAAAACTCATATCTCTTTTGGTATAGTGTGTGTTTTTAGAGATAGGGTTGGCAGAGTTCTAGGCTGAGAGCATCGGTGTTTTCTTCAGGGAGCTTTTACAAATGCTGTTACATTAGTGTCTTTGTCTTCTCATGGTCCCCAGTTTCCAGTCACTCATAAAGGCAAACTGCGACAGGTCAAACACAGTTTGATTGTAATGCCGGACAGTCGGTGGCACTGCTGTCCCAACAGGGCTGTACGTTTTTCATTCCATCTAGCGCTCACTACTTCACCTCGTTTGGTCCCTCTGTCATTTATTAGTGCGGTAATATGCTTCTTAGTCTTTCTCAACATGTGTGTTGTATGTCTGCTACAGTGTATTTCTAAGTGTCAGGGAACCCACGGTCACAGTCCACTTAACTGGGTTTTTCCACACACCTAAAGCTGCTACAACCTCAGTTACAAAAACCCGGAAAACTGCAAACAGGCGAGACAAGGCCTAGGATTTCATACCTCACTCAACAGCTTACTTTACCATATAATTGCATTTAACTGGTTTTCTGTTGTAAAGTGTAACCTCTGGCATGAGATGGAAAGATGTTATAATTACAAGTGTGTGTGTGTGTGTATGTGTGTGCAACTTCCTGACTGTAATAACTTGGATGTCAAGTTTGTGATAGTGTGCACCTGCAAATGCGTATGGGCTCGTGCACGTTTTTTTGTTTTTCTATTATTTTTGATTAATGTGTGAAGCAAGTCAGGGAGACCTGTCAGCTTGACAACTGTGTTCGCTGACTGTGGTAGATTAGCAGGTGTGTTTTTATCCTTTTTTTAAAAAAAAAAAAAAAAAATTTATTCTGGTGCACTGAAATGTTGGTTCTCATTTTACGCGGACAAATGTTTGAGACTGAGCGCTCTTTCCAATTAACTGTTATGTTGGACATTGTGTGTTCGGGTCTTCCACACACACACAGCCTCCTTCACCATACTCGTGCAACAGTCACTTTTTTTTCTCTCCTCCGACTACTCTTGACAATATCGGTGTCATTCTACATCCGCACATCATGCATCTGTTCATTTATATACTGTCAACTCAATAGGATGGGATCACATAAATGTACAATGTCTATATTTCTATGGTGCCCAACAACAATTTGTATCTGAAATGGTCAATAAAGAGAATTTTCTTTGTCATTTGTGTATTGTTGTGTGTTCATCCATGGTTGCATTTCAAGAAGGAACTTTTTATTTACATCTTTCACAACACCCTTTCTATTTGTCTTCTCAAAACACTCAAAGTAAAACACCATAAATGTGTTGCTTTTTAACATTTACATCAGCCAACATGTGCAACATGACATCAGAGCATTCTGTGTGAAGTTCACCAGTCCTATGATTAAATATTTGTACCATTAAACGGAATGGTACGTTTCATACCAATAATTTAAAAAGATGTAGAGAAAATGA
This sequence comes from Solea solea, assembly GCF_958295425.1. Classification (NCBI taxonomy): domain Eukaryota; kingdom Metazoa; phylum Chordata; class Actinopteri; order Pleuronectiformes; family Soleidae; genus Solea; species Solea solea. Next base: position 7,430,996 of record NC_081144.1, read on the forward strand.
ACAAAGTATAAAATGACCTGGAAGCACCACAGAGCGTGTTCTCGTGTCCCTGAACTGCGTGAGTGTTGGCTGTCCATTACAATTTGTGATTTGTTCGGTTTACATTCATGACCAAGAATTAAGGTAAGGAGAGGTTACAGTTTTACAAAGGAGGGGAAAAACAGCAAGGCTTTCCAAAGTGCTTGTTAAAGTCAGACCTATGGAATTCATCTGAACAGATTCCTGTTAGGGATTCATTTATGCTGGTGCCATGCCTTTCAGACAGGACATATTTGGGGCACTAGTCACCGCTCATTTCTGGCGGATTGGAGGAGGATGGTGCTATTTACGTTTGTAACTGGCTTGTCATTCCTTTGATGAGAGTCATAGGATTTGGCCAAAATGCAAAAAAGAGGAATATCGTCAATGGGTAAATCAAAAACAAAAGGGCTGTGTTCAACCTTTAAAGTCAGAGTGAAACCGAAAATATACGCTAACCTAATTTTGACAACTAATTTTAACTTAACATAAAACTGAAGTTAAGCTGTTTTTGGAAATTATCTTCTAGAGTTTCATGTCAACAAATGTTATTTAACAGTATTACATCAAAAACATAATTTGTTTTTTTATATATATGATACAATCGACCTCTGCAGTCCAGGCATTGATCACAAACCCTCTTATAGCATGAGTTTTGTTTTTTTTCCTTGTGCAGAAACTTAAGTCTATAAAATATCATCAGTACATACAGGAACATGACCGCCTGCCACAGTGTCACCAGTTAAATGTAAACAGTTCAGTCCACATGTAGGAAACTGTATCCTTCCACACATACCACCTTTCTCGGCTTTGTCTTACTGCGGTATTCAGTGACGTGACTCAAAGTTTGAATAAATAATTTCAAATAAATAAGTGTCTGTTAGGCACATGGAATTGGCAGCAGAACCTAAAAAACAATAAGATGTCTCTTGCTGATGTGCTCAAAGATGATATGATGGACAGTGGAAAAGAAAAGCAAAAAAAGAGAATATGTCAGATCTCTGTGGCTGAAAGGCAATCTGCTGACAATGATCAGCTCCATGGTTCACTGTCATGCACTGACGTCTTTGGCCAGAAGAGGGTATCGCTGTTGATAACTTCTTGCCCAACCTTGTACAATCTGAGGACAGAAAATGTAAAATGAGGTCACAGTTCAGTTTCTTTACCAATGTCATCATAATCTAAAAAGTCAAAATGAATGATATGCTGCTTTGACTGTGATAAAGAGTCAATTTGACTTAAAAAAAAACAACAACATGGGAAATTAGTCACACAGATGTCACTATAAACACTATAAGTACTTTCTGCCCGAGAAACAGTCCAAATGAAAAGTGTAGAGCTGACAAAGTTGTCTGTGGGTAATCCTTAGAACCAGGCACAGAATTGAATGTTACTTATGAGGTTTTAAAGCAGCACAAATGAATTTAACTTTATGTGTAATGGATTAGCAGCAGTAGAAACCTCAGGGGTAAGAAATCCAATTTCTAATATATATTGAGTGTGTTAAAGTATGTGAAATCAGTGCACTGCTTAACAAGATATACTGGTTTTCCCTGTTTCACATTTTCTCAACTGTGGACTAAAACCTCTGTAAATCTGCCCGTGGTAAATACTGCCACCTAGTGTCTCTCACAGCTCAGTGGTTGTTAAAATTGGATTTCAAAACATAAAGGCAAACAGACAGGTCAAACACAGAGTTTGATTGTAATGCTGGACAGTCAGTGGCACTGCAGGGCTGTACATTTTTCATTCCATCTAGCTCTCACTACTTCACCTTCACATGTCCATCTGTTTCTAAACTGCACGCACACACCCCTTTCCATGAAACATAAATTATTCTGTTTTAAAAAAAAAACTAATACATTCTAACACCAACTGCTCTTGTGTCAGACTTGCATATGAAACAGGAAGTTACAACTTTCTACTATACTACAATTATTTATAGCTATATTTCTGTGTAGAAGAGGAAGAGAGTGTCAAGTTGAGGAACTGCTTAAGTGTGACTGGTGCAAATGAACAGAAAGCAAAAATAGAAATGCCCCGTTGTAGAAAATGTTGTCAGTTGCAGTAAGATCAAGCATGTTTGAGCAAATCTTGTACTGATAATAGCACCAAATTAAAATTGCCAGATCAATTCAAACCGTTTCCTTCTGATTTCATAACAGATTTTCTCCAAGTAGGTAAAGTAGTCCCAGAGAGCAAAAACATGCCATAGGTTTAAAAAGCACTGGTGCATCATACCCGAGTGTCCTCTTCTCTCCACAACATTTCCTGCTCAGCTTCGTGTAGCTCCTCTGAGGGATCGTAGGTGTAAACTGGTAACAGCTGATGACGAAGTCTGTCAATTCTGAGGAACATTATCACAGAAATGAAACAGAGAAGAAACGACTCACACTGAAACACAAGTAAAGCAATCACATTCATTACAAAAGGCACTGTGCGATTAATCAATATGTAGATAAAGACTTACCTTCTTTTCCTTCGAATATACATGACCTGTAACAGATAAGAGTATTAAATCAACTGGGTATAAAAGGGTTTTCAATTCTGGTTTTCAATTCTGGCACATTTCTTACAATGTAATAATGGTAGTAGTAGTAACAAAATTACACAGCTCATCCCACACAGCACATTAACCAAACACACAAAACAATTACCCGATAAAAAAAAAATTGCCTACAAGTAGTCCAACAGATATAAATTATATAAGTTTCAAATTGCAATTTGAAACAGTGCAATTAGCAAATCATTGTTTTTGCCTGCTTCAATGTCAGGTTCTTTAGAGAAAGCACCTATCACATTATTTTTGCAATTATCACATTTTCTATTATCACTTTACACTGAACACAATCGGGCCACACGGTGTTGTAGTGGTTAGCACTCTCGCCTTGCAGCGAGAAGACCCGGGTTCGAGCCCCGGTTGGAACAAGGGCCTTTCTGCATGGAGTTTGCATGTTCTCCCCGTGTGTGCGTGGGTTCTCTCCGGGTTCTCCGGCTTCCTCCCACAGTCCAAAAACATGCAATGTGTGGAATAGGTAAATTGGACACCCTAAATTGACCATAGGAGTGAGTGTGAGAGTGAATGGTTGTTTGTCTCTATCTGTGTGTGTGTGTGGCCCTGCGATGGATTGGTAAACTGTCCAGGGTGTACCCTGCCTATCGCCCGATGTAGCTGAGATTGGCACAGCACCCCCCGCGACCCTCTGGTGGAGGATAAAGCGGAAGTTGATGACTGACTGACTGACTGAACACAATCAGACTTTGATAAATGCTTTTTTTCTAATTGATTTATGGTCATGTGGTGTGATACATGTTGGAAGTAGTTGATACCTTTCTGTTACACCCTTGCATTAGAACAGTGTTTCCCAAATGCTAAATATAAAGAGCCACTTTTTTTAAGATGACAAACCATTGCTGTATTCTGGTCTGGTGTAATAAAGGAGCGAGCAGCATGTACATCAGGTGCAGCATTTGAAATTGTGATTTATTGTGGCAAAAACCCTAATTGTGGTGGACAACGACAAGCCCCCTCATGTGGCTCAGAGTTATACTGCACATATCCATTTTAAAAGTCCAGTATGTAACATTTTGGAGGATTTATTGACAGAAAATTGAATACACTATCTAAGGCATGTTTGTAAACGTGTAACATGCAATAGCTTGGAGTAAGTTTTTAATATGCAGCACAGGCAAGAGCCTTGCTCTAAGGAAGCCACCATCATGTACCGCCATGTTTATTTACAGAAGCCTGAACAGACAAACACACAGACCATGCCTTTCGTATATTGAAGTGGACGCTTACTATGCAAATAAAGAAGAACAACAACCTCTCTGGTATGTGAAGGCCACTTTAGATGTCACTAATTCTTACCATAGACCATAAATAAAAAGTGGATGTGGTCTTCTGGTTTCTCTGGCCATGCTAATCAGTATATATTGAATATCCACCAGGGGGCGACTCTGCTGGTTGCAAAAAGAACTCAGTTTAAATGGAAGTCTATGGGATGATACTTCCCACTTGATTTATAGCATCGGTTAACATTTTCATGAAGAGTTGTGGTCTCACTAGCTGGTTTCAAGTCTTCTTCAATTTAACACATCAATTTTGTATGTTATATTCCCATTTTCAGGAAATCAGATGGAATAGATAGATGGAAAATAAAGCATGGCGCACACAAGTGGACACCAGTGACAGCTGGCTTCGTCTGGTAGCAGATTACCACTGCAAATTTCTGGTTGTGAATCATCAAACTTTAGTCAATACTATTTACATATATTTCGGTATCAGCAGATATTGACTTGTATCATCAAAATGTATCATTGGATATCGGCAAACACGGCAACATCCACCAATATGAAGAATGACTAATATAGTTGGCTAATAAAGCTGCTACATCCTTCCCTTTCCTTTTATATCCACATTTGCTGGCAAAATATGTTAACGTCACTACAGGAGAGACGAAATGACCTCTGCAGTTTGGCAAAAGGAAAGATGGTATATATCGGTATTGGTTATCAGCCCAAGCACTCCCTACATATCGGCAAAAAGTCCGATATCGTGCCCCCCTATTATTAGCGTACAATCGTCTGAATGTATGAATTGTTGATTTCATAACCACAGAACGAGCCCCTCATATTTAAATCAGGAGTGGGTCACTTTTATGGAGACCAACATGTTGGCCAATCATGTTTTTGGATGTAAAAGCCATAGGTTCACCTACATACTTGGAAGGGAAGTGAGAGATATTCAACTGGAACATGCAACTTTGCCCACACACACACACAACTTACCACAGCCGCAACTATACCAATGATGGTGATGAGGAAAAATGGCACCAATACATAGCTGACTGCCACATCTCCATCGACGATGGCAGGAGGAGGAGGAGTGGTGCTGTTCATTGCATAAACGTGTGACACTGGGCCACAGCCTGGTAGGAGGTTCTCTACCAGCAGCAGCAGCAGCAGACCCCCTCCCTACGACAAACAGTGTGCAGCGTCTCTCTCCTCAAACTGCCTCCTTGTTTGTGCCTCATCCTTGTCGTTCATGTGACTTCCACATGGTATTTACTGCCCTCACCAATCAGCGGGAAACCTGGGGGAGAACACAGAGGACACGGAATGGAGAGAAGTTGCACAGTTCTAGAGAATGTGGAGAAGACAACGCTGCAAGGTCACACAGCGGCAGATAAGACACTTGATTAAAAGTTTCCTCTCATCTTATTAAAATGACTTTACATTTTAATATTACATTTCCATAAAAAAACAAAAAACAAATAGCTCTTGTTAACGAGTCGTCGTTGTCTCTGCTTCGGTCGTTTTTGCTCGCATATGCTCGTGCAACTGTTAATTTCCGGAACACAGCTGTATGTGAACTTTACTGTTAAAAACCTCCTCACAGCGATGAACCAATGAGCCAGCATTTCTAGCTACAATAACATAGCAACTGTTAGCTGCGCCAGAAAACACTACACCGACACTGACAAGTTGTTTAACTGCGGGTAAAAAATTAGTTGTGTCAACGCGAAGCTGTTTTTAACGAGCGTCAGGTAAGGACTTTCTAAAATTAAAACAAATTATTCACTCACTGTGCGACGTGCAGCGCCTCTGTCGACAAAACGTTATGATGCGGTTCCTCAATCATCACCAACGGCTACTCTTTAAAGCAGCAACATCACTTCCGCTCTGAATCCTTCACAATAAAGGCACAATGTTCACGCTAAATTCTCAACCATAACACTGTGTGAACAAACGTAATCTAGTGCAGTGGTTCTCAGAGATGTTATAGTAAGTGCCATCTGAGAAAATATTGAGAGCTCGAAGTGACACCATTTATCACCAACAGCTAATCTTTAACCAGCAACATCACATCCGGTCTGAATCCTTCACAATAAAAACACAATATTCACGCTAAATTCTCAACCATAACACATTAGGTTAACAAATATAATCTAGGTTCTCAAAACAGATTTTATCCCAATAGAATAATCTGCTCTCTCATCATCATCCTCTTCCTCAGATACTTCACACACTGGTATAGTGAAATTACATTAAGATGGAGGGAAAGAAAAGGTGACTCTTATTAGTTATTATATACCACAGTTTGAGAACCATGGATCTAGTGACTGTAAAGAAAATGCAGTAAAGCAGTGACATCACCTTCTGAAACTGTGATTGGGACTTTGTGGATTAAACACCCAGATTGTCTGTGCTAGTGAGAACATCCAGAAATAATGAAACATGCTTTATTTTCATGTGGTCAGTTCAAAAGAGAACGGCAGTTGTTTATTGAGATGAATCATCAACTTGCCATTAAGATAGTTTTAGAATTTCCTCATGCAACTGGTCAAGCCTACATACTGCATATATGGTTGTCCTTGATCTTGTGTTTTATATTGGTTAGATGATGTGTTTAATTCATGTGTTGTGTATGATAGTTGTATATATCTGTTTGTGTTGTTGCAATCTTGGCCAGATCATTTTCAGATTAAATTGTGATTAAGAACTTGTAACTGTGGAGGGCAGTATTACACCTCTCAGTGACAGCCTGCAGAAAAGTATAAGATGAAGAGAGGCATGGTTCACCCTGACCAGATCATGTGTCCTTCACTGTCAATTCAATTCAATTTATCTAAAAATTCTGAAATTATTTTAGTATTTGGATATTGCAAAATGATGTGGCTGCGGTGTTAAATATAAATATATGAAAGGATTAAATGTTCAACAGCATAAGAACAGAAGTTTTTGAGGTCATTCTGTTTTTGTGATGTCAGTCTATCACCACTAGATGTCACTAAAAAACTTGTGATAAGAGAAAAGCCTTGTTAAAGGTAAAATGTGGAATTTCTAGAGCACAATAGAATACTGCATGTTCTTGTTTAACCAGTTATTATTATCTTAAATATTGAGCTATAATATTACAAAGTCAACTATTAGTCACCTAAGATAAGTAAAAGTGTTCATAAAATACGAGCCAATGGACCCCAAAGTGTTTGCATCATTGCCCCCATCCACAGGATTTCTATATTGTTTATAATATATAATTTAATTGTATTATTATTTTGTTTGGGATTATTTTGGGTAGATTTCTGGTTTATACTTTTTAGGTTTTTGTTTTTTTTTACTTCTGAAAGGAACTGGTTCAAGGCTTGAATAAGTTATTAATTATTATGGAGTCATTTACATTTGGGGAAACAGATTCTGAACATCTGAGCATTAACACACACAAAGATCAGTCAGCAAAGTATTCACTGTTCTGATCACTCACGGTTGTGCAGTAGTAAATAAATGGCACACAATAACATGTAATGACAATGATGACAAAATGACGGCTTGCTGCGTGCAGACTTTGGGTTCTTATTCTAAAATGTAGTTCCAGTCCACACTCTGCATCGTTACATAGCCCTGAAAAACACAGCTGTTTCTCTCTAATTTGTCTCTTTTTTGGCACAAACACAAATGTTGTTCCGTCTAACTGTTCGTCCATTAGTACATACAAAGTGAACTAAAAAGGCTTAAAGAGGTTAGACTAAGTGTCAAGTGACTGATTCTCTGTTAAAAACCTAAACTTGACATTTAATTGTTATTTGCTCTTTTGCCAAAAGGACCAGCAATCAAGGTGTATGTTATCATACAAAAACAAACAAACAAACAATGAATTAAATATTATAGTCCACAAACTCTTTTTTGGTTATCACTTAAGGCACAGGGCTGTATTTTCACAGTATTTACTTAAACATAAGCAGAGTTCTGGGTTTCCTGTAGTCGTTATTTATACATAAATTTTACAAACGAACAACCAGGAAACGCAATAATTGTTTCAAATTGAAATGCTATAATAATGCACTCTTGCCTTTGCAGCAAGAAGACCCTGGTTGGGTTCGAGCCCCAGTTTGCATGTTCTCCCTGTTTGTGCGTGGGTTCTCCAGCTTCATGCCACAGTCCAAAAACATGCAATATGGGGTTTAGGTAAATTGGACACTCTAAATTGTAGGTGTGAGAGTGAATGGTTGTATGGTTGTTTGTCTGTATGCGTGGCCCTGCAATGGATTGGTGAACTGTATAGTGACAAGTTCTAATCACGTTCTAGTGCACATTTAGTATTGAAATGTAAATTCAACACAGTACATATTTGACGATGTTTTAGAGGATGCTGAGTTTCTCTTGTTGTCTTAGAGCAATCGTCACTGCTCCATCATACTTTGGCAAACTAGGGGCCCCTAAACAGCATCTTGAATAGGGGCCCCATTAAAGCTAAAAACGGCCCTGATACTCCAACACACAGCGACAGATAATGTAATGCAATGTACCTGTGATTGACAAGAAAAAGGGACGCCCCCTTTTCCTGCCACTCTCTCCTTATTGGTTGGAAAGTGGAAGTCACATTTGGGTCTCCCCTTATTACAAAAGCCTACAAAACATATTTACTTTCTTTTAATTGCACTGATCTATGTAGAAAAACAATTCCCCACAAACTAAGATACACACACTCTGATGCCGATGAAAAAGAAATTCTCTCCCACCTGCACATGCAGATGCATCTTATAAAGCTTCTCTAAACCCCTTAAGGTTAATATCATTTAAAAAGTAGAGTGTCCTATCCTCAGAAGATCATGCTTTTTTTTTTGCCCCCTCCTACATCTCACTCCTGTCGCCAATTGTAAGGAAATGGCTGGGCCATCCCCCTGTCGCGCGCCTGTGCCGTGGAGCTCCCCCTTGCTGCGTGCATCGTGATCGAGCGGATGCAGAGTCTTGCAGAGAGAACGCAGGGTCACCTTCTGTCACTGCAAGGGGAAATACATACTGAATTATTTGCAGCGCAGACTCCTGGGTAGTAGTGAACCTCAGCAGCAGCAGCAGCAGCTTCATCTCTGGTAAGTCCTTGTGTGCTGATGCCACATCAGAGAAGCTGTGCATCTTTTTCAGCAAAGGGCGACTTCATTGGGATGCAGGAACCTCGCATCATCATTTCCCCATCGTTTGCGTAAAACACTCACCTTCTTCCTCTGCTGCGCTGCAACTTCTCCATTAGAACCTTTGTGGTAATTTTGAACCCTGCATGCGTCATTGTGTGATGGTGTGCGGTTGTTTGCGTGTGCAAGGGTGAAGAGGGACCATGTCGCTTGCATCATCTTGGATTCATATCGCAGTATCAACATTGTTGAGCCGTTGATTCCGCAGATGTAGGCTGTTGTTGTTGTTGTTGTTGTTGTTGTCTCTATAAGAATTGTCAGGATGAGCAAATTTGACCTCAGCGTTCAAATGCTGTGTGTGTGTGTGCGCGCGCGCGCATTCACTGCACATAAACATCCAACATAGAAATTGTGGTTTTATGTTGTTGCCATATTAAGTGCATAGTAGATGATGTTCACTGCCGTGCGCAAAATGGGCAAAACAACACTATTAATAATATAAATTATGCGGGTGCTTTTTTGGTTTTGGTGCAAACAGGAGTGCGGGATCTTCCTCTTGTGTGTATGTGAGGGTTTGTTGGTGAAATGGACGCGGATGTTAATGAGAGCACTCAGCTCTGACGTTATGTAATTGGTTGTCACAGCACAGCGATGAACCATCTCTAGCGTCATTGCTGTGTTGTTTTTGTTTTTTTCTTCTTCCTTCCTTCCTTCCTTCCTTCCTTCCTTCCTCCTTTCCCTCTGATGAACCAAGCAAGAGTATAGGAGCATCCTGCTCTTCTACGTGACATTAGGTGCATCATGATGTGAGAGTCTCTTTTAAACCATTCATTAAATCTGCTCGCGAGCTGAAATGCATCCAGGCTGAAGAAAGTGTTTCATCGTGAAGCACAATTCTACTCTGGCAGCAGAGATGATGATGACGATGGTGGTGGTGGTGATGATGATGGTGGAGGCTTGGTCTCTCTCTAAACCATTCAGCTCATACGCAACACAACATTAAAGGGCTGTTGTGTGTGTGTGTTTTTATACGAACAAAACCTTGTTTCCTTGTGTTAATGATGCCATGTCTTGTGCTGGAGCTGTCCGTGGTGCTGAATCCACTCTCTCAGCAGCCAAGGTGCCCCCAAGAGAGGAGATGATGACACAGTCAGAGGGTGGATGCGGGTAATTTAATTGGGTTGTGGAGTTAAAGAGAACTTGCTATGCATTTGTGGACGCTTCACTCTGTCAAAGAAGGGGCATGAAGCGCCTCTGCGACGTGTTGTTACTGTGACCCTGTAGTGTGAGAATTATTGGCCAAATACAAAGATCTCCCCTGCAGCTTTATCCCCAGACAAGTCCTCAGGAAGGCATATGAGATTATTAACGATCCATCCAAGTCGTGCTGCACTTTAGACTGGCTGTGTGTAACATAAGTGAGATTAGTGAACACTAACAGTTAGTTCATGCGATGAGTTGTCATCGTTGAATTCTTGTTGCGTTTGTCTTTTTGCATTTCAAGATTCTAGACGTGTCTGTGGAGGAGTTTGTTTGTCTGCAGAGCCACTCACCCTTGCACAGTCAGAATTCACCTTTTTGTGATAACATTCATGATAATAATTACAGTAGTTCATCCATGCATCAATATAATCCCTCTTATTCACTTAAACAATATTTATTTTCTCCCTCACATTGAGTACCACAGATCTAGAGTGGCATATTTAGGCCTACATTTAAGATAACATTTCAGGCCTTATATTTAAGGATTATTATTTGGTACTGTCTCAAATTTTGCACCAAATACAGGCAACTAACTTACGCTCACTTTACTTTATCAGTTTGAAGTCAATATGATGCTCTTCAATTCAAGACTATAATCATTTTTTGCTATCAACAGTATTAGTATCAAAAATAATTGCAGAGCTGATTTTAGTCTTTAAAGAGAGCAGAATCACTTTGATCACACTTATTTTACCCTTTTGAGTCCGTGTCTCTTTGTATCCTTGAGAGATAAAGAGCTGTTTTATTGACAAAGCCTTCACCCTCTCTCTTCTGAGACTGGTTAGGAGATTGGTCTAATTGTCTTAGACCACAAGTGCGTCCTCTCTTTGACTTTCTGTGGTGCTAATAGTGGATTTTGCAGCCCTGTTCATTTCATGATTCCTCACTATTTGGGATTTGTTGTTCTGATGCAGTGAGGCAACGTCTTCCTGCTCAGGACAGGAGGTTTGTTTATTATGATTTCCACTCATGTCACTACTGGTGTGATCTTTTTTAATATCCTAAACTATTATGTGAACAGTTGTATCATGAGTGTTTTCCTAATTGATTTTAGCTTTTTTTTTCACCATCCTCAGTTTTAAATCTGAAGATGAGCTGAAACAATTACTAAATTAATCGTCAATTCTTCCAATAATTGATTCATGAGATTTTTCAGCTTCTTTAATGTGAATATTTCCTGGGATTTTTGCTACATATAACAAAGAAATCATTCAAATGTAGTCCTTTTTGGTTTGTGGAACATCATCATTTCCAGGTTTGGGAAACACGGATCAACATTTTCTGACATTTAACATCGTTAGTTGACGCTCTAATCAGTTTGGTTTATTTATGACCATGTCCATAGCAATAATGAGATGTAAAGAGAGACCTGGAGTTCAAGCTACTGCCATTTATTCTGTTCAATGTCATATAAAATGAGTGCAGTTTCCTTACAGTCAAACTGAACATGTATAAATAAATGCATTTATACCACAGCCACCGAGATAATTTTAGGTATAATTATGAATCTCTTGGTTACAGATTGTGTTATTTTAAATCATATTGAAATGCATGGTGCAGCATACATACAGTACACCCTCTCAGCATGTCCCACATGGACAGAATGTGGTGTTTCCTCGTGTTGTTGACCTGTGTGTGTGTTGCCGTTAGCCATGCAGTTGTGGTCGGGCGCTGAGATATTACGTGAAATGGTGGGTCTGCTGTGCTTTCTGTTGAAAGGGTTAAAGGCGGCTGTTCCTCTGTTGAAAGAGGACATAGTGGTGTCTGACAATGTGTGAAAAAAGGGGCAGTGTAAGAACAGAGAGTGTCTGAAGGGCAGCCAGAGTGTTGGGTACCTCTCCGTGCAGGGGAGAATGCACAAACACACACACACACATACACACAGGGGAAGACGCGTGCTTGGCGGAAGATTTATGCCATTACAAATGTATTTAAATTTAAAAAAAAAAACACAACACAAAGAATTCATTTAGTTTTCCACTCTCTGAATCTATTTATTTTCTCAGAGAAATAAACAAAGATGCTGTTAATATTCAATTTCCTAGAAGTGATCTGGCCGGATAGAATATTAATATTTAACATTAAGTGTATTTACACTCAGAGCATCATTAGTGCGTGATGATTCTCCACATTTCTACTATTTCTACAACAAATGTGTGATCTCTTTGTCGAACATTATGAATGAGATTGGTGTGACCTGGTGCCTTTCAATGCAGCGTCACCACAACATGTCAGTGTTTGTCTCTTCTGAATTATCACCGTGTGTCTGCAGTAGGACTGTGTGTGGACCAAGTGTCAAACAAACCTATCTTTGTGAGGACATTTTGACCTTGTGGGGACATTTTGACTGGTCCACATGACTTTAAGTGGCTTTTTGAAGATTAAGACCTGGTTTTAGGGTTTAGTTGTGACTCAAAATGGAGTCCCAGTGTGTCATAATAATAGATACTCACAACACACATCCTCATTATCATTAGTGGGGTTTTGTTGGTGTAACGGTTCATGACATCACCTGTGAACGCACCGTGGCTGTAGACACTGGAGGGTGTGTTTCCTCATGGACAAATTCAGAGAGACAGTAGGAGACGAAGAGAAGACAAATGACCGTCTCGCGGCTACATGTTTCTATTTAAACAATCTAGTGGTCAGTGTGGTTGCAGCTTGTTGCATAACCACGATATTAACCATCAATTTATTATGTTTCCACTTCATAAATTGTCCTTAACAATGATGTTCAGCCCAGTTTCTCCAGAGACTAAACTAAACTAATGTCTGCAATTTGCTTAAAAATGATCTACCCATGTTATCAACAACTGATTAAACTACTGTGTTAGTCAATTCATCTCGATTAGAAACTGCGGCGAGCCGTGAAAACAATGACAAACACTTGCTGGGATTTCTTCACCGGGAGTCTCTGCATCCGTTTGAGCTATAATAGTTCTGAAGGGAGCACAAACCCAACATGACTCAGCATTTTTAAACATGAAATCATGCCAGATTCAGTGCATCCCATTCATTCTGTCCGATGGTGCCCACATCTCAGGTTGCTTCAGTCCACAAGTGGGCAGCTTCGTCATGAGTGGAAGAAAGATCCAATCCAATCATTAGAGTGTGTGGAGATTAAAGAAAGGAAAGAAATATGTGCATGGAATTACTCTGGGCATTAAAGCTGCGAATGAAGTTATTGTATTCCTTCCAACATCTGTAAACTCACAGATATTCAGTGAACAGTGGCATAAAAAGTTGGAACAAGTTAATATTTGGTATATTTTATTTTTTTATTTAACCTTTATTTAAGCAGGAAAATCCCATCGAGGTTAAGGACCTCTTTTTCAAGGGAGTCCTGGCCAAGGTAGGCAAAATATTTGCTTATTCTTATTCTTATTTTAGCAATAGATGAAGCTGTAATCCATGTGTTTCCTGGATTTTAACATTGAGTCTTGGTTTATTTTCCTTTTTTTTAATATTCTGTAATTTTTTCACTCTATTGCCTTAGTTATTTTCAATTATCGGGACTTTTAAATAGTGTGTGCAGCAGGGCTCACTCATGAGCTTAGGACCTCAAAGTCATCCGAAAACAAAAGTCCTGGATCCAAATCTTTGAATCATTCCTGTATCTTTTTATTTGAAATAAAAATCATCACAAAAAGAACGGAACCTAAAATATTGTCCTTTCTATAAAAACTAACTGAAACTCTAACTCTAACTAAACTCGCTGGTGCCTGTTCTTTCGTCTCATTCTAGTAACCAATCAAAAAGCATTAAAAGAGCTCTCTCTTATCCCAAAATTAGAACTTAAATTATATTCATGAAGAATGGCTACAACACATGTCAAACACAGTCCAATAGACTTCAGTCATGTTCTCACCTCAGATAAAAGATGTAACCGCCTGCTCGAACATAATGTTTCAGCACATTTGGAGTCTCAATGAGACGGGTGTGGAACTTAACTGCAACCAGGCCATAAGTGGGCTGCTACTTCCTATCTGAGGTTTATTATCTGTGATTTTGACATGAGCACCCAACGCCACCTCCGTCCCTAATAGCAGAAATATAGCAGTCAAAGTCTTGTTTAGTCGTGTGGGTGAGCAGTGTGTTAAATTAAGTGTGGGCTGCACGTTGTTAAAATGTGGTTAAAAATCTGTTAGTGACGGCAGGAAAAACAGCTCAAAGCTAGTCTAGAACATATATATTATTGTTTTATCTCTCCATTTAGACCATCGTGCATGAGCTTTCTTTACTGTATATGAACCACATCAAGGCTCAAACTGATCAAATATCACTCTCTTTTGATAGTTAAAAATCTTTACTAATTTCTCAGCCTAATAAGTGTTCTCACTTATTTTCAGCCACGTTAACCGTTGGATATTTCATGTTAAAATTGTATATTCAATGGTGAATAAAACTCTTCCTGTTTGTCAGACATTCTTTAAACTGAGAGAAGGAAATTATAATTTTGGGAAGTGGGAAGAAATATTAAATCCACTGTGTCAGTTTTGGGGGTAAAGTTATGGAACGCACGCTTGTGTAAAACTCTTTTGTGGTTCAAAAAAGGATTGAAATGTAAAATAATTACAGCTTACACTGTGAAGTGACAGTCCAGTATTATAATCTAAAGTTGGTCTCAAGTGGGCCAGACCAGTGAAATAATAGCATAATAACCTATAAACAACAAGATCTCCAAATGATTCCCTTTGTTTTACATTGCATGAAGTGTCTTTTTACAAAACGTATTATGAACAACCTGAAATTTCTAGAGAAAATTTCGACAATATTGTGCAAAATGTTACCATTTACACATGTGCATAACTTACTGTCACGAAGCGTCAGCTCTGTTAGTGTTTTTGTCTTGTTTAGTTCAGTTATTGTGTTAGTTTAAGGTTAAAGTCACGTTAAGTTCATGTCACTTTTGGTGTGGGTTTGATTTTCACTTCCCCTTTTATTTTGGTAAATGTAATGTCTTCCTGTCACGTCTCAGTTGTCTTGACACATCTTCCCTAATTCCCTCATGCACTTCACCTGGTGATCCTTTACTAATCACTGGCACCTGCCCTTGATTCCCTCTCCCCTATATAGTGTCCCCAGTTCCCTTGTCATTTGCCAGTGCGTCGTTTATGCTTTCGAGAGAACACGTCAGAGTCCAAGCCAGTTTTGACTTTTGATTCCAGTCACGTCAAGTCTAGTTAAGTTCTTCCTTCTGTGAAGAAGTGATTTTGTTTTTGCCTGCTTTTTTTAAGAGAAAATAAAAGACACTTGAAGTCATTCATCGTCCCTCCTGTCTTGTGCATTTGGGTCCAAGCAGTGTATTCACCGTTCCTAACGCTTACAGATCACAGTGGATCTACAAAGGCACCGAACATTTAGTCACAGGTATCTGAGACTGACAAATGTAGTTTTTCACATTATGAGCAGACTGTAATCATAAGGTGATAACAAATTCATCCTGCGGGCCAGATTGGACCCTTGGGTGGGCCGGTTCTGGCCTGCGGACCATATGTTTGACACCCCTGATATCAAGCGTAAAGTCTTTTATTGACATTTCTGATTTTCTGTTTTTTTTCTCGGCTTGAACGTGATAGGCAAAAAGAAGCCACGTGCTTCCGCCTCATTACTTTATCAGTTATTGGCACGTTTGTGTTCAATGATCTCACAATAAAGATATTCATTCATTCATTCATTCAAGTTTAATATGATTTAACTCTCTCCCTCTCATGTTTTCTTTCCACAGGTGATCTCCTGCAGGGGACCAACAGCTCTGTCTAGGGTTTATGGAAACCTGACCTCCCGTTTGGCGGAGAAGGTGAGTCGCACGGGTTTGTGTTGCCTCACCTTGAAAAATCTACCTGTTCCCTCCATCGTCATTTCACCTGACGCCGCGCGGGCAGATCCAAATGCTTTTAAGAGAATAATGTTTTATACTAAAGTACATCACTTGAGGTAATTAATAGCTCTTTACCAACGCTGTTCATATTTCATGTGGGTGCCCCACACTGTCCGAGGGCCTCCTAAAGGGAGGTTGTTGCATATTTGAGACCTGTATTTCATATTGATCTTCACGTGGTCGTCTATGTGCAGGTCTGTATCTAAGGTTACAGTCATACTGGAAGGTTTTGTTTCAGCTTTCTGCATTAGCCAGTTAGTCGTATTTTGACTATAAATATTCTCAAATGTTGTTGTTTTTTTTTTTCTTTTTCGAGGATATTACTTCAGCGTGTACTTTGGCTCAGTAGTTGCCTCGGTGTCACATTGAAGAATGATAACACACGATATTGATTTCCTTGTTTGATCTCTTTCTTTTCTGTGCATTATGACAGAACCTCGATGCAGCAGGGAGGTGTAAAGTATCTAGGCCAGGGAGTGAGCAGTGAGGTCTGAGAAAGACTCATCAGAAAATTATGGCCCACTTTAGTGCGGCTTCTCCGGGGATCCGGCGCATTGTGGTATAGTTCAGAGTAATATAGCTTATATGTACAATATGTATATATAAGCTATATATATATATCTACATGCTACACCGTCACAGCACAGGAACGTGGATCAAACACAGGTTCACAAGCACCGGCAGCATCGGTAACTTTCGGTTCTTTTTGGTAACGCTAACTTTTCTGGCGACTTGACAACGTGATGCCGAAAAACAACGAATACTCTCAAAAGTGTCAAGAGTTCCAAGAGGGGTACGTGCATCAGGGGAGGGGGTGCAGATGCATCACGATCCAATTCATTAATTCAGACAGTTCATTATGATTGGACGGTGTTTTTACTCCACACCTGATTGAATTTTTTTTTTGGATTTCTGTGACAATGCTTAAATAATTAGTCTATAATTATGTCTGTACTGCACTGCTATGAAATGATATGCCGTATTTTCAACAAAAATAATGTATAAAATAAATATGAAATACATGAAACAGGTCACCAAAACATTAAACTACTTAGCAACATAAATGCATAGTTTGTAATAGTTGCGTTCATAACAAATTTCAATAATGCCAATTATTTTTTATAAAAAGGCAGATGTTGTTGCTGCAAGTGACAGCAAATAACATAAATAACAGCATGAAACTGCTCATTTTATTTAGTTTATTGTGTGTCTGAGCTCAGTGTCACTCTGTAAGGTAATGGTGTAACTTGATCATTTAAATGTTTTAGTTCTCGTTCTTTCTAATTCATTAAAGTCAGATTTAGAGTTGTTAACAGTTTCCTGCCTCCTCATTTTTTTTTCCTTGAGGATGGTTGAGCCAGTACATTCATTTACACCACACACTTATTTATTTCATTCCCTACTTTATTTAGCAACAAGCACTGAATTTGGCCCGTGGTTCCTTCTTCACATCCATCACTCTGCGAGCCAAGTTGGCAATGTTGAGTTTTAAAGACTGCGCAAGTAAATATCACCGGTATATGCCAATTCAAAGTCATGTAGAAGTATGAATGCAAATGAAAGTTACAGTGATATTTTTAAATGAGCTATTTCTTGCAGTGGGTTCAAAATGTTTGCTATAAATCAACTTTCTCTGAAAAAAAACAAAAAACCCTGCAGCTTTTAGTCTCAGGTCTTTAGTCTCCGCCTCACTTATCACAGTAGAGTCAGTCAATCACTCTTCCTGAATGGCCTCTGGGTATTAGAGGTGGGTATAAATAGGGACGTAAGGTGATTATGGTCTGGATATTGTGTCGACGTCTTGGTGCTTGTGTTCTCCTGCCACAAGCAGGAGAACACAAGCACCTGACAAAAAATAATCAGCCAGACATTGTTCATTTCTTAGGTACATGAAATTGAGTGAACAATTATGGATTAAAAGTATAAGAAATAGATCCAGAATCTGCATACATCCATCAGGGCTGTCGCTGCAATTGCAAACATTAAATACTGAGGTTTTAATGAGATTATCATGATAGGGCACAACTGCACATGACCTTTTATGGTTTCTAATGGTCGTACTACAAACATATTTCAACATGTTTTTGGAATTTTGTAAATCAAGATTCAAGAGTCG